>NW_022146054.1:1494302-1595444 GCF_002938485.1 Sitophilus oryzae | reverse complement strand
AGATAAAATTGAATTCCAATATTATTATTTATTACTGCAGTATCTCTTAAATAATATTATAAAATTTAACGGTAACTATGTGCTCATTGGAAAAAGCAGATAAGATATTCAAAGTATAAATAAACATACTTCCTTTGCTGTGGTTTTTAAAATATTGCAAAAACAGACTCAATGTTTGAATTAGGAGTGCCAAAAAAATTACTATGTAAAAGTATTACTTTAACGAAAGGTGTAATCACAAAATAAACGTATACCTACCTACTCGTACAAGGTTTCTTTTGTTAATAATAATTAAGTAACATCATCAATTATTACTATTAACATATTCTAGTAAAAATAGATCATTAATGGCCTTAAAAACACATTTAATATAGCAAGAACAAGAAGTTATCGGGGTATATTCATATCATATATCAATTAAATAAAACAAACATCATAAAGACACGAAAATTGAATAATTAACATAAAAAAATAAAAGGATTTCTCCTTTATTTATTATTTTTAATATTTCCAAGACGCTTGCTGGCGCCATCTCTCAGAAATAATGTGAACACAATGTGAACTGCAGCCAACGTCAGGTCTGTATATCTAGTTGCATAACCTAAATTTAAATTATTTCGATTTAAATTAATAAATAAAATTCTGTATGTTTAATAATTAAATTAATTATTATGCAATTTAGGTAAGTGATAATCTAATTAGGGTGATATACCTATATTTAGTTAATTTAATGAAGAAGTAGGTATGCTTGTTATGGAATACCTATTTATTTTATTGAATTCAGAGAAACTTCATATTTTTGTTTTTTTTCGGAATAAAATTATAGGATCACTATGTTTTTATAACATTTCAAAATAACATAAAATCGGGTATGTCCGATGCCGTATTTTCCACTTTTCACTTAATCACATTACTCGGAAAAGTAGGATAAAAACAAACAATGTTGCCAGATGCTACTTGTAGAATTCCTTATGTTCTACTACAGCGTTCTTGCTTTGTTGAGTTTGATTGTAGAATTTTGAAGGGAGATTTTGAATATAATTTTGCAATAATAATGTGTATAATGTAAAAAATAATAAATAAGTATGACTATGTTTTGATTAATTTCTGTACAGAGGCACAGTTTGCTTTAATATTTACATTTGCAGTAATTGAAGGTTGGAACCTGCAAAATAAAACACTTATATCACCAGAATACACCAAAACACTTTACTTTTGCACTGATCGCGTCTTTTGCTAACCATGCTAGCTCATCAGCATATGATTAAAACTGATTGTTTTAATCATCTTAACATGGTTAAAATGATCTTAACATGGTTAGCGTCCAGTGCAAAAGTAAAGTGTTTTGGTGTATTGTGATGAGTTAGTGTTTTATTTTGCTTATTATTAATTTACAATTAGAAATTACCATAGACACTGTAGTCTGACAAAAGAATAATACGATTATGACAGATTGGGAAAAACTGACAAGAACTCTAAAAAACTCTGAACCTAAAATATCAGATGCGACTCAGACATAAAAATAAATATTCTTTCTCCAAATCAACTATATATATATTTTGGATTATGTTTATTTGTAAGCATTTTTAGAAATAACTACTATAAGCAGTTTGCATCACTTTTCTCTTTTTTTTCCAAGGTTTTCAAAGCAATTTTTAATAGTATCTAAAAATAGTTTGAATCAATTTAATCCTTGTAGGTATAATAATATAAATAAAAAAGTACTTTATTTAGAATGTAAGTGCAGTATGATCGAAAAAAAGCGGCTGGGATATGACAATCGCTAATAATTTTGGCGAGGTCAAGCTCTAGACGTCATTTACTAAAAATTTACATAAAACTTGTCAAAAATAACACTTAAAAGAATAAAAAGACTAAAAAATGCTAGAACCTTTGATAGAACGTTTCAACAAACACAAACTTTTTCAAAAAAAAGTTTTTATCGTATTTTAAACTAGACGATTCATTTTTATTCATTAATTTTGTTCCCCTATTATTACGCTATCATGTAAAATGTGTACCGCATCAAAAATATTTACACCAATAGCTGAAAGAAAATAGCAAAGATCTGGCAACGCCGCAGGAAGGTCGAGACACGTGGTGGGGCTGTCAAGGAACATGGATGTCAACCGAATTTGTTTTGGGTCAGTTTTCCAACTGCTGTTGCCGTCGCAGTCGCTCCGTCGTTCATTTTTATTTTAGTTTTTCCTATGTTTTAGTGCTCAAAACTAACTTACAATCGTGTTAAGGACTATAACAAACGCGAAAAACTGTATATATTGTTGTAATAGTGTTGTGATATTGAAAGAAATACTGTTTGAAGGAACATAACCTATATCATCATCAACATTGGACATTGACTTTTTAAATTGAACTTTGCAGAAGTGTATTTAATCCCAGAACTAGTTAAGAGTGTTAAAAAAGGACATTACGGACTTTAACAGTGACTGAGTTTTAATATTTTAACGGATAACATTTATGGTGAAAAGTTACGGAGCTGGTTTAAATAATTCTTGAACGACCTACTTTTCAAGTACTGTTAGAAACGCGACTGGAAAAATAGTCGCAATTTAAATTTCCCGTATTCTTAAAGTGATATTGCTGAAGAAACGCACTAGAAATAATGTCAGTCATATTTTAATTGTGTTTACAAAGTCGAAAGTGCGCATTTGAAAAGGGAAAATGCGCTGTCATAAGAAAACCAAAGAAAGTGGCTTTTTTGAAGGTGATTCAACGGAAACCGAAATAATGACCAAAGCTTTGAAAAGGACTAAAGTTTTTACAACTTCGGGAGACGGCAAAAGGATAATTGAATATTCGCCAAATGAAGTTGAATCGCAGTTTAGAGACTCTGACAAGAAAGGTAGGTCCTCTTTCATTCTTTATACAATAGTTCAGCTATTCAAAGGTTACCATGAGATCTGCATAGCTACCTGAACTGCACATGCAGAGGTATTTTTGCTTCTGTGTTATTTAGGAGTTATTTGATTTTGGCACATTCTTTAGACGGCTACTTAAAAAGATCTCATTTTGGATTTTCATGTCTCCTAAATAATTTGTACTTTTGGACAAGTTTTATCATTTTATTGTTTAATATCTCATATTAATATACCTACTTTCTAATAACGGAACCCCGTAAACAAAATGGCGCAGATACTTGGTTTGTTTATCAAATTTGTCTGTTGCAAAACAAGTGAAAATAATATCCATTTCATTCTGCGGTTATTGAATCTGAACAAAAGTAGATATTATATATCTTGATTCTTGAACAAGGTAATATATTCCTAGTTTTGTTATGTACTTGAGAACTTGAGGGTGTTTACTCATTTATTTATTCTTTCCAGAGTATAGGTACCTAGATATAAGGTACCAATTTTATTAATGATTAGGTGAGAAAGAGTCCAAATTGGGGCTATATAAAACCCGGATAAGAAACACTATTTAACAATATACCTAGATTAAAAGTGCCACGGTTATTCCCAGAAACCACATTTTTTTATTCATTTGGTGTAAATTGGGGTAATAAAATTGGGGAGGTCTTCGGCAATTTAGAAATTTTAGGCACCAGCTCGGGTACCAGTTGTTTATTGGATGTATTTAAAATGTCATTTCTATTTACCTACCTGGAACTTGATGATAATTTGGCAACTTAGAAGCCATCTTTTGATAACTATTCGAGTCTTTAGAGTATTTTATGTCTGTTTTTCTGCCTTGATTCTTTTTAAATTTTGTTTAATTTCATTTTTAATTTTGTTTAAATGAGAATAATAATTCTTATTAACGTCATATTTGTTTTGTTAAAATGTATCTAAATGGTTGTTTGAAATTCTTACATTGTTTGTGATTTTTCGTTTGAACTTGTATATTGTTTTTAAACGGTTTCGTGATTTTCCAACAGGTTTTAAGAACTAATAATTGTAATAGGTATATCGAAAATATTTACAAGAACAACGGGTGTTCAAGGTTGTCGATGAGGTATCACTTGTGTTATTACCTACATACTGAATACTCTGATTATAAACCATACTAAAATGAATTATTGGTAATACAGGGTGTCGGAAATTAATGCAACAAAATTTGGTCATAGATTCTTGAAAAAAATTAGGTGACCCGTATTTTTATTTTTGGCAAGTGGCCCCCCTTTTCGGACTTACAGCCCCTGAATTTCGCGCCCATAAAAAGTTTTTTAATATCTCAGGGCTCTGTTGGACGAAAATCACTAAATTTGATGCTGCGTTAAATTGGAAAAAACTATTGGACAAAAGTAGATGAACAAAATATATTTAATAAAAAAAAATCTTATGTTAACAAAAAAACTGAAAAATTAACTTATAATTTACTAGTACTTAGTGTAACCCTTATTCTTAATTACTTTCAGACATCACTTAGGCATGGATCCCAGAAGATTTTCAATTATAGAAAAATCGATATTTTTCAAGACTCTTCAAAGCTGCAAATAATTCTTGCTTATTTTTGTAGAATTTGGTCCTAATATGTTGATCCAAAATTTCCCATAAATTTTCTATTGGATTCAGGTTTGGGGATTGCGATGGCCATTTGAGAACAGTCACCATTTCATCTTCCAAAAACCTTTCAACCAATTGTGAGGCATGTTTCGGGTCGTTATCATGTTGGAAGTAGTGTACAACTGGCATTTCCTCCAAATAAGGCACTAAAAGGTTTTGTAAAATGTCTCTGTAGCCAAACCGATCCACCATGCCCTCAATTTTATGGAGAGGGCCCATCCCATACCCAGAAAAACACCCCCATACCATGATTGAGCCCCCACCATGTTTTACAGTGGGTCGCGTGTACTTTGGTAGCAATCGTGTGTTGGGAGGTCTTCTTATATGTTGAATTCCATCTGATGATACCAAATTAAACTTTGATTCATCACTAAAATAAACTTTTTCCATTATTGCCCAGTCCAGTTTTGATATTCTTTGGCAAATGCTAATCGGGCCTTCAAATTTTTTTTGATAGCAGTGGTTTCTTGGCGGGTCTTCGGGAAAACAACTTCTGGTCAACTAATTTACGTCGGATCGTTCTTGTACTCACTGGTGGATAGCCCATTTCTTCAAGTTTTGCTTTTATCTTCGTTGACGGCAAAAATGGATCTTGTGAAGAAATTCGTTTTATAGCTTTTATCATATTGGGACCAACTTTTTAGGTCGTCCTGGTTTTTTTTATAGAGACATCTCCTCCTCATTATATCTCTTTAAAAATATAATGTACCGCTGATTTTCCAAGGTGTTGGTTTGCTTAGCGATTTCCGATTGCTTCAAACTATCCTTAAAAGCATTCACTACTCGCAACTTAAGATCTGCAGACAAGTTAATTCCACGTGGAATGATATATCACAAGAGCTCAAATGTTTTAAATCGCAATTGTTCATAAAAGCAGAACAAATGAAACTAACGATTTTAAAATATTTGGTTCATCTACTTTTGTCCAAGACAAAAAGCAATATTTGCCAATTCTTATCTATAAATGAAAAGACTAACAGAAGAATTTACTCGTTTGTAGTGTTTTGGTGAGAATGTATTAAAGTTTTTAACATACAAGGTACATAAAATAATTTTGATATTTAACACCTCAAATCTGATTTTCTTCGCAATTATTGGTATTGGTTCATCCACTTTTGGCCAATACTGTAAGCGTTTATTTATTCAAGAATAATTACAAAATAAGTAATTAATGACAATCCATATACCTATATATTTGATATCAATTAAACTTTTAGTGACGTATTCGAGGGCGTAATTTTTAAATTCAGTGTTGCCAATCATGGATATATTCGGCGCCGTGCTGACTAAAGGTTGTCGCCCACTAGACCGCGGCGCGACGCGGCGCGGCGCCATGTGGAAATTTCTTTTGTCTGCTTGCCATGTATTTAAATGGACCAACGCACATTAGAGCGCGCAGCGCAGAAGCGCGCCAAGGAATTTCCGTCAAGAAGTCGGAAGACTTCTCTAGCAACTTTTCCGTCTCCCGCGTTTCGTCGCGTTGCAGTGTGCGTACTCACAAAGCAGATAATTTTGCATTCGAGTCTTTTCAGTTGGCTTTTGACTAGGAACTAGTGATATGTATCAATAGCAGAATTGTATTTTTAAAGGTAAATTAGGCAAATCGATTTTCATAAAAGGAATATATGATATTTTTAGTTTTCCCTCACTAGAGACAGATGGACGAAATGCCTTTCTATCGAAGATTTAATATAATTGAGAGGTGTAGAGGCAAAACTGGCAATCTCCACTTTTTAACAAAGTGACAATCTCCAATTTTTAAATTCTAATTACCTAAATATAAAAAAGATCAGGGTTTTTGACCACATAAACTAATATACATCAGAATAAATAAGAATTATCAAAAAATAGTAATTTGTCTCTTCTGAAAAAATATGATGAGTGAATATACAATGTTTTTTCTTCTAAAACACTCAATTGAGGAGTGCGTAAAATGTTTCCTTCATATTTTGTAATACTGAAAAAATGATTTTGTCTTTTATTAAATCTGGAAAAAGATGGTAAAATTCTCCAAACTTCTTTCTTTTTGTTAATCGTATGAGTTCAAACTTTTCCTCACCCCTCTTCCTCTTCCTTTGTTAGAAGAGCACAAAAATACGCTTTCGTCCGTACTTGAACTCATTGCTTTAAAAACTAAACTACAGTAAGTAAAAACACTTCGACTATAACTAAATAGCGTTGCCGCGTTTCAAAAGCGCGCTATAGTGGGCGCAGTCCCTTCGCAGCCGGAAAAAATTCTCTTTCCAGCGCCGCGCCGCGCAGCGGTCTAGTGGGCGACAACCTTAACTGCAATTTAAATTTCGCGCTAGGGATTCAGGTGGTAGCTCTGCTGTAAAAAATGTCAAGTTGCCGCATTTATTTATTTATTTCCTGACATTGTCATTCGTTTTTACATTTTAGTTTTGTATTACGAGTTTTTGGTTTAAATAAAATAGTGTTGTGATAATTTAAGCTTAAAAGTGTTTACTAGCAGACCTTGCAGTCGAACATTGTTCTTTTTAGAACCTCTTATAGTGCAGAAGTGTACAAGATAGATAGTTTTTTACGGCTTAATAGCCGGAAAAAACTCATTACAACTTTATTAGAATATTTTGAACGGGAAAGCGGTAGTAATGAATAATGATGTCCCTTAATTGCTGTTAAGAAGGTGGAGTTTGTTGATGAAATGAAACAACTATTTATATGTTACCTATAATTAATTTATTACGAAATTAATAATTAATATATATAAAAGTAGGCTAACGCTGTGCCGGTCAAGCTTAATCACGTGACTAAAGTTTATTTGGTATGAACTGTATAATTTACATACAAATAAAAGTGACAGCGATGTTCATGTGTTCACAGAATTTATTCGTTTTCCTATTTAAAGAAACTCATTTTATTATTAATTGTAAAAGATTGATTCGATATTTGCTTTTAATAATATGAAATATCCTCGGAAATATCTTAGTTTTGCAAGATATCTATCGGGACAGTAAAAGTTAACATACTGTAATGAAACAAGAGATGACATCATAGCTGTAAATGTTTATCTAAAGTAAAAATCAGTCATGAAAGTCGTACACACATCGGCTAGACTAGACTTATGGTACCAATGGTACCAAGTGAAAAAAAAAGTTACGAAATCGTCGGAAACCAGGCCACCGGCCACTTTTATCTTCGTCGCCCGATTGCTCGTGGTGGTTCATAGATGGTGGGTGTGTGTTTGTCTATTCATCTCAGGTTTTGCCTCGGATAGATATGTGCCATATAAATCGATATGGTGCGAGCTTTTAGATACTTTCAATAATACCTATGCATCGAGACAATTTAATTCCAGTGAATTAAAATGACAGATACAACTCTCACTCTCAGACGACGATCCTACCGTTGGACAGACTATAGAATTTTTATAGAGTAAAAACCTCAGTACAGACGCTTCAAATGTGTATTTGTTTAAACAATAATTTAATAACTTAAACATATTTGATGGTACCTTTAAAAACAGAGCATCACTTTTACTTAAATGGAGTTTTTGGGAAAAAATAGTGTGCCAACAATTTTGACCTAAAGGAGATACAAATTAGACAGCATTGTTGTCAAATCGTAACAGAAAAAGAAATATTTTTGAAAAATGTAATTTAAGATTTATTAAAAATTCTAAAAAATTGGCACAAAAATACTGTGGCACCCGAGAATCTGGCGATTAGTTTTTGGTGTGGGGTTGGTAGGGGTATGGGAGGGGTTAAAAATTTAAAAACTCCAAATTACAGTAGCTAGCGAAACGCTTTCAATTTAAGATTAGAATAATATTTGCAACAAAATTTGTAATAACATCAAAATCAGTGAAAGTCGCAGTTTTGAGATAAAAAAATTGGAAAAATTCCTTTTACTTTTGAAACAAAAGAACTGCCTACCCAGGGATACTACAGAGATAAGGATAGTTCGATTCCTATCTTCCTGCACTGTCAGTTTTTTACGTCATCTACTGACCGAGTTGAAGTTGGCGCTAAAGATTTTTAGACAGTGACAGTTATTTTGCATTTGACGGACGAGCGCACAGTGCGTTGGAAGATAAATTTAGCGGGATAAAAGCGTTTGGTTAGAAATAAGCCAAAAAATGTGTACTGTAAGAATAAATAGTAAACATTCCAATTGATATAAAATGCATGAATATTCTTTGTCTTTCGATACATTTTTTATCAACCAAATTTGGTCGTTTTCTGCTCAACAGGGCAGAGATCATACGGAAACAAAATATTTACAAGTGCTTATACATTTTATTCCAAAGCCAAATTCTGTTGAAGATTGCCAAAAGGATGTACTTTTCTACTGTACGTATATTATTTGTTAACATCCTTCGTGCCTTTGTTCTGCAGATATCAAACTTTCACTTTTTTTCAAATATCGATATAATGAATGATGTAGATCTTTTGAGTTACCAATAGTTACCAACACAGGTTGTCACAGTCACAGGGAGTTCAAGTTCAACAGGTGAATGCCCAAAAGATTCATTTCAATCGGATAGTATAATAACAAAACAACTCCATCAAAAGGCACTGAGTTTAAAAATTGTCTTAGATACTTATATATATATATATATATATATATATATATATATATATATATATATATATATATATATATATATATATATATATATATATATGAATTTACAATTACCGAGTGTTAAAATTAAATATCTATTTTATTTATTATTTTCAAAATAAAATATATTTTTTAAAATAAATTATAGAGGGTGTCACAAGATTACAAATTAATTAAAAAAACTGCTAAAGAGTGTTTTGATATCATAATTTTATGTATTGGCAATAGTTTTTATACACGGTTTGTGTGTCATGTACGAATATCATAGTTTTATTATCTTTTATTTATTTATTAATAAATTAAGTTGTTAATAAATAAATAAATTTAATCATATAGTTTGCTATATATTAGACCATTTGCTACGTTCTTAGATTTTAAGTCCCAAACATTGCTCTTGAGATTTTGTCCCGCTAGAATAACCATGCGCCGCACTGTGGAGCGCTGGTCAGCGCGTGACGTAGCATTCCACGGCGACTGCGACAGCGACGATTTGACGCGATCGAACAGTCCTTTAGAATATATCGTGGGCGTACAAGGAAAACCATGTAAGTCCAAAAACTAAAAAGGTGAGAAAAAGTGATTTTAATGTTTGAAGTGATATGTAAATTCCAATTTTATTTTTTGACTGTAATAAAGAAATCGTTTGACATTAGAGTTATTTAGGGCTAATATAGACTAAATTAAAATACAGGGGTTTTAAGAACAAATTGTTTATTGACATTTTATATAATAATCTGACTTAATGGATTTTCTGAAAAAAAAAACTTAAATTTTACTGGAGTTAGTGGGTTTTTCTTGATTGGCTCCTTTACTTTTTGGGATCAAATAATGAGCAAAAGGCTCATTATCGGAATCACAATCGCTTTCTTGATCAGAAATTCCCACAGATCCATCTTGAACATTTTTTGCAGAGGAAAGAGACTGGTACCATCCGTGAAATTCGTGAGGAATGGCACCACTTTTGCACAGTTTTAAAAGATCTTTCTTTTTTCTTTTGTGCTTATTGGTAACAAGTTTCTATACAAATTTTTAATTTGTTTGGAGGGGCTAGGTGGTCTGCCCTCTTCCTTTTTTCTATTCCCACAGATTTTTAAACTTTATTTTCCACTGCTATGTCGTACTTATATTCGATTATATCAGCATGCTTTTTTGAGTAACGTAAACTCTTAATTAGCAACCAATTAACTGTGTTCCCCTGTCATGTCTTGATTAGGTTTTTTATGAGAATTCCGCAAGCTTCATTAAATCTAAAATTCATTGCATTTTAGTTCTTTCTGACATGGTATGGTTCACTATGTCTATTGCGATTCCTTCTGGATCTTGCTATACGGAAGATATTCAGCCAATCTTGAATGGTATACACTGGTATATACTTTTTCGCATGTTCTATTGCACTGTGCATCGAATCTGCTTCCATATAGGAATGACCACTCTCTAAAAATTTGTGTTCAATCACTTCTATATGGCTCACATTTACAATAACACAATAGCGCTTTCCATGTTGTTTCTATCTGTTCTCGAGATGTCTGACCCAAAGCGAACTTCTTTTAATTGTAAGTGGGCAAATGTTCAAAATATTTCAAAAAGACAGAGCCGATTTTCAGAGCTTCCCCGTTTCCCATTCAGCTCCGTCCAGCAAAAGCAAAACGCATTATTTGGGGGAGCTGATTCATAAATAGTGAGATTGTAAACACAAATTTTTCGCGAATAATACATTGGACTAACATCTGAACAGGGGACGAATTTGAGCACAGAACTGTATCAAATGTTACGAGCAATGTTCTTTCTTATTAGCTCTCTCTTATCTTTCTTTTTTTCTGCATAACAGTCTTCTTTTCTTCTTAGATGACTGAGATAACTCTCATAATTTTCTTGTGATTTGGTTCTGCTGTGACTGGTTGGCTTTTTTTTCGCATATTCTGACAGAGATCCTTTTTGGGTTTAAAAAAAAATAAAATTTATATTTCTCCAAATATTCGTTATAGGTAATGAACGAGGCAGCTTGTTTCTTCTCTTGCTCGCATTTATACTCTATTAAATACGTACATTTTTTGATATGAAAGAGTACTATCTAAATATTTCTTTCTTGTTTTGTTTTTTGTGTGATTGGACTCATTCGTTGGGAAACTTTCAATGTGTGATTTTATATCAGCTACAACATAGTCAGGAGTTTTATTCCCAGGTTTAGATTTTCCTCTTTTATCTTCTCCAATGTAGGTGCCGGCTGGTCCTTTATGTGAGAATGCATTCAGAACTTACCATCTTAGAATAAATTTAAACCGTCTTTAGGAAAAAAGCCTTGGCATCCCTCCAATTTATCTTTGTTTTTCTCAAAATAAATATTTTTTTTTTTTTTTTTTTATTTATATTATTACGAAATAATTTCTTGTATCTACGCTTTTGGTGGTTTCTGGCATTACACAATAATTAAAAGGAAAATCTTTTTTTTCTCGAGTCGGTAGTTTCCAATTACCTCTGACAGAAGTACTTTTTTTCTTATCAGAAAACTTTGTATGGCACTTGTACCTACACGTTTGGCAGTTTATTGGTTTTGGTTGCTTAGCTGGTCGTTGTTGTTTTGTTCATTCATAATCAAGCTGTCACTTGTCTTTTTTTTTTGCCTAATTTATTACTTCCGTTTTCGGGGAAGATGGTTTTCCATTGCTTTTCAGATTACCAGATGTATTAATGTCGTCAATCTTCCTGTATTAAAATATTTTAATTATATCTCGCTTGACAGTAATTAAAACGACCAGTACTTCCTTCGAAATGTTCATGGTCCACATCATTAGGGCCTTCTCTTTCTGAAATGAATAACTCTGTTAATATTCTTGCTATCGGTCTGTAAACACATTCGTAACCTTTACCTTCGTAGTTTGGATCCTTTAATGAATCGTCACTATCTTCAGAATAAGCCAGTATTTCTTCCAGATCTGGAGTGCTATCCACAATTATTACTTTTTTTATTATTGTGGAACTTCCTCAAAAATAGGTAAACTCTATGAAAACTTTTTTTTTAACTTGATAAAGGTTGGGTTTCCAGATTTCACCTAAGAAAAATAAAAAGTGAATACGTCCTTTCATCCGGGTTCTGGACTGACGGTTACAGTTATAGAGATTTATTGCAGTAACCACCATTATTCAACTCTATTCATTATTAGAGCCATGGCCATCTCCATTCATGTAGAGATTTCTAATTAAAACACAAAATCATTAGTCGGCATCATAAGCGGTTGTAAGTAAAAAGCAATTAGTCCAGTTGAACGAAACCATTTCGTTAATAAACATTTCACATTCACTAATTATTTAAAATATATTTTTTTGTTTAGATTCAGAATTTAAACATATTCATAAAGTATCAGCTGGCATCTTTATGCTCTCCGCTGCTCTCTTGTAGTGTTTTTTAATTATTGATAAAAATCCGAGAATTTCAAAGTACTTTTTATTTTCACAATTCTCTTTTACTTTTTTCATAAGCCACTTATTTTCGTTATATTCTAGAACTCATTTACTGGCTTTAGTAACACATAGACCAGCGCTAACGAAATACCTCGACCAGGTTTCTCTATCAGAGTGGCGATAATACAGGTCACACATTTTGTTTTTCGAACCTTCATTTTCGACCTCGTTTTTGTTGGACTTAATGGGATTTTTCGCAGACTGTTAAAAAAATTCATAAATCCATTAAGTGCACTTAATAGATTTCTCTGAGCGAAATTTAGCGTCTGTGGACTTAGTTATTTTAAGCTAATTAAATATCTCGTATATTGAACTGTATTGGATTTTAATGATATTTAATATGAGAGGTTATACCTAAATGGACTTAGTAATGTTGAAAAACGATTTTACGAAAAGTGGCACTTACATTGGTTTTCCTTTGTACGCCCACGATTATACCAGTCTTGCTGCCCTATCAACATGTATTATTACATATGGTTAGTATGGCGGCTCATACGTGCCTCCGGGCGCCAATTTTTTCTACACAAATTTTCCTACAAACGTAAAAATCGGCAACATTGTATGTCGCTTTTGATTTTGTCTCTCTGTCTGTCAACCGGTATTATTCTTCCTAAGCAAAACCAATTTCTTTATGACAGTTCCTGCCAATACCACTGTCAACTGTGACTCTCACATGTATTTTCCCGTTGGAGAGACTTTACACTCTTTTCCTCCTTTAATAAGGCACTGTGGTCAATTACTTTAAAACAGGAAATATTAAAATATTTTTATTTACCTTTGTTTGTGGCAAACCGTGACACTATTGATAGGTGAAATTTATGCTGAAGACATCATTGACAAATATGTCAAAAGTCGTTGCGAATTTACTGTTATTTTGATTTGAAAATGTAGTATAGTTTACAATACTAAATAATCTATGTTATTTGCACATGCGATAGTTTTAATTTTGCGTTTCGTGCAAAAAAGTCATATTGTTCTTATACTATCTAATAGAAAAGAAGCAATTTGTTATTGGTAAGTTTTTTTTATTTTATTGTATTAAAATTGTTGAATATTAAATATGAAAAAATATACAATTTTTTAATGACTAGCAGAACAACAAGTTTATGAGGTTTCAGTTTTAAATTAAGTGATAGTTTAACATTCAGAAAATTTACAAACTACAAATTTACCGTCCTAGCCCGTCTGTTAAGTCCAGGCAATTTTTAGGACGTATTGCCCATATTAAACGCTTGGAGGTTTTTGATTTTTTAAAAGCAACTGTTAGGAAAATCTGTAAGATCCATAGTATTACTCTTTAAATGACTTAATTTTTCATAAAAGAAAAAAAAAAAAAAAAAAAAATCATTTAAAATAAAATATACGAACTTTTTAGTTCTTTTATTATTTACACCCTAGCATAGACTGGTCTTATTATTATTTTATTAAATGTATCTTTTTCTACCTAATAAATTGATTAGTTTTAATCCAAGTTTTTTTTAGGGGGGAACATTTTCACCCCGCCCCAAAAACCTTTTAAATCTTTTATTTTCTTTTCCGGCTAATTGACAAACAGTTATAACTGTAAAACAAAACACTGCATCGGACAAGCGCATTGATCTCCACGGATATTCGATAAGTCGTTAAAAAACGGACCCTCGCTAATCGACAAAGAGGCACGACAGCGGCGGCTGGCTGCAAGCGCTCGCGAAACATCGAGGCGGGGTGGCCCTGACCTAGACATTAGGCACACTTAATCGCATCACTGCATTTCGCGATACGTCGCCCTCTACCTCTCTCTCCCTCGCACATACGATCGCGACCGCTGCTGGCCGTTACGTCAACAACGCGATTATATTGTTTTGTTGCCATTGGCGCGGTGGTGTTATTAAGCAATTTCGTCGAACGTCAGGCCGGCGACGGAGACGCCCCCGGCCGCGGCCCGGTACGCGTCGTACCTACGTAGGCATGTACGTTTATGTATCTGGTGAAGGGGGGGGGGGATGATAACGTACGATATGCGGATTGTTCGGATGGAAGCTGATTGTGGTCCGAATGACGCTGAATTTAATTCTTTTTTTCTTATGGAACACCTGGTAGTCTATATCATTTTTGGATTCTCGGACATAAAATAAGGCATTTATTATAAGGGTTTAATATGTTTAAAAACTTTGGTTTTTGAGATATTTAAAGATATTTAAATATGCATGTTATAATAAAAAAGTTTGTGAACACCCTGTACATTGCTTTTTAGAATTATTTTTTTTGGTGACTTTGATGCCAGAGAAATAAACGTACTAAAAATTTTTTATCGCTTTCTTAAATCTATACAGGGGTATCAAAAAAGGCTGGTCTATTTTAAATATTTATTTTACGTAAAAACTTCGTTATTTCAAATAAAACACTAAGTATTTTTTAAAATAAGTTGAAGCAGATTTAACTGCTCTACCAAACTATAATAGGGTTTCCTATACCTATCTGGCTCAGATTTTGAATAAAAAGTGTTTTTTCAATAAAATGACAATCAAGATGGTGTCGCCATGGAAATTTGCTAATGACAGTTAGTAGCTATTTTCAAAATCTAAATTAATTATAGACTAGTGGGACGTAGAAGCTATTGTACAGGGTGGGTCATATTCGACGCTTTTAAATGGAAACATCCTTTTCTATAGGAGATAGACAAAAACTAATATCGATGTCTGGAGCTTAATTTTTGTCAAAAACATGATGGTGAAAACCGCATATCGATATCTGTTACCGTTTCGGAGTTACGGGGTGTTTTTCAAAAATATGCATTTTTAACAAATCGCTGTAACTTTTTTGCTATGGAAAATTTTTTTTTTTTTTATGAAAACATTTCCAAAGTACTTTTTTACGTTTAAGTATAATTTTTTTAAAATTAATAATTTAAGAATTATCAACAGAAAATTTGATTTTTTATATGGGACACCCTGTATATTTTTAATTGATTGAAAAGAATTTAAAATTAGCTTTCCAAAAATATAACACACTTGATATTTATGGATATGGACAGACGTGGCAGTTTTTGAACATTTCTCGCGGAATTCATTAACTCAGTGGGGGTGAAAGATATCCTCTCATAACTGCTAAGTATTTTTAATTCTTGTCTAGATTATATGGAAGAATAAGGAACCTTTATTCTTCCGCAAATATATCCATAGGATTAGATCCATGGGCACTAAGTTAGGCGGCCTCGACGGCCAACGGCTGGGATCTCGGTTAGCAATTCAATTATTCTTGAAATTGGCTGCAAAAATTTGCTGATAACTTCAGCGTTCAGAGGTGGTGCGTCGTCTTGCTGGAAATATAATGTTTTCGAGTTCCATTAAGGGCATATCATCAATAAGGGGTCCAAAGCCTACTAGTTAAAAGTGGCGAACTTTTAAAAATTCTGTATTTCGAAGGGGATATAACAAAATATCAAGTGTGCTATATTTTTGGAAAGGTAATTTTAAATTCTTTTCAGTTAATTAAAAATATAGAGGGTGTCCCAAATAAAAAATCAATTTTTCTGTTGATAACTCTTAAATTATTAATTTTAAAAAATTATACTTAAACCATTAAATTCTACGTAAAAGGTGCTTTGGAAATATTTTCATAGAAATACAAAATTTTTCATAGCAAAAATACAACAGCGATTTGTTAAAAATACATTTTGAAAAACGCCGCTTCGAAAACGGTAACAGACATCGATGTGCGGTTTTCACCATCATGTTTTTGATGAAAATTGAGCTCCAGACACCGATATTAGTTTTCGTCTATCTCCTATAGAAAAGGGTGTTTCCATTTAAAAGCGTCGAATTTGACCCACCCTGTACACTAACGTTGAGGAGGCGTTCAGGCAAGATATTGATGACGCTTCTGGCTCTTTTAAATGTGATCACTTTACAGTGTGTGGCATAGTGTTATCACTACGCCAGTAAATGTTCAATAACTAATTTAGTAAGAAACTTTTACTACCTAGTAAATGCTAGCGTTCAAATTTGCTATGCTTTTTGACTAGGTATTTTCTATCGCAGCTGCTAGTAACTATCCTGAAATTACGATCAGAGCTGATCTCTCGATACAGCATCTCACCCAAGGACTCAAGATATTCAATTTTAAAGTCAAGGCATTCTCAAAAGATTCAAATTTGAATTAACATTTAATAAATCAGAGAATCACGAAAAGAATACAAGAGACGGCGTCAAAGACGGCTGGGGAATGACGATCGATAATAATTTTGGCGTTGTCAAGTCGTAAACGTCATTTATTTGGCCTGTGCGCTTCTTTATTTTTTTTTAATGACGTTTACTGCCGGTTAGTCTTTTTTTTTTTAGTTTTGTATATATGTAGATAGTGAGTCTGGAAACGTGCTATGCATTTTTAATATTTTAATATAAGTTTTATCTCAATTTTTAGTAAAATGATGTCTAGAAATTTACCTCGCCAAAATGATCACAGGTTGTCATTGCCCAGCCGTCTTTGACGCCGTTTTTTTCGATCGTACGGTAAATCTATTCCTTACAGTGCGTCGAAAAGCCCTAAACGAGCTCTAGTCTTGAACGAATATTCGTAAAACTTTTGAAGGGAGCTGGTATGTGAGTATAGATCTTTCGGACCGAGTAACTGAAAGACATTTTTAAAAGATTAAAGTTTGATTATCGTTTTATATTGATATTGATAGTGATCCAATGTTCTTAAAAGTTTTATTTGTGCAACCAACGCTTCATATTGTACAATAGAATGACTTTTACTGACAATATTTAGTAAATTATGTCACTAGAGATTTATAACAATTAGGTATTAGTAAAACTCAACAATTTTGTTTTAAAATAAAGTCAATGTCAAGTAACAATAAAATTTAAATTGACGCAAAAGGCAGCTGTCCTGGATGAATACCATAATCTTGAGCGACTCTAGATCTAGTTTGTAAATCGGAGCTTTAGGCTTCTATTTGTTCCTAATGTTATTTTTTTCTATCTTCATGTTGTCATAATTTGGATGCATCGTACTGATGACCATCAGTACGATGTAATAAGTAATAGCACTCTAGCGGACCATGCTGGTATTTCTATTTTCTAATTCTAAAAAATAATGTTAACAAATCCATAATGAAATAATATACATACATATAGGATATTCCCCGATTCATAACAAAGTTTATAACCTTTTGTTTTACGAAAAATTATTCCTCCGGTGGGGTCTAAATGTTGAACAATCGGGCATTAGAAAAATACGACAATTAAAAACGGAAGTCGTAATTCACGTCCTAACCTGGCGACATAGTTGGAATAGAAATATTAACGTTGTTACGTTTACAACAATAATATTTACACAACTTTTCATTGTTTAATTTGCGTGCGGGGTAAACATTGTCTCTCGTTGGAAAAAAAACGAATTTACGGATGGACCTTAGCATGGCAGCAAAACATTATTTTTACCTACACGTGCAAATATTAAAAATAAAATAAAATATTAAATAAAGTTTAATTTATAAAATATTTATGACTGGTGTAAATAATTTAAATATATAGTTTAACGTCACGAATGTTTTAAAAAATTATAACATTGCGGAACATAAATACTATACAGGGTGGCGCACCTCATTCGCCTCGGTTGATTATTCGAAAACCGACAGATGTAGAAAGACAATATTTTATGGGTATATGTAGAGAGGCAATGTGGATAATTTAAAATTATTTCCAAATGTACAGGGTGTGTCAGAACTAAGATCCATAGCAAAGGTATATTTTTTCTTATGGAACAACCGGTATTTTATTTCATTTTGGGATTTTTGGGTATAAAATAAGGCATTTATTATAAGGTTTTGATATGTTTAAATTCTTTGGCTTTTGAGATATTTAAAGATATTTAAATATGCATGCTATAGGTAATAAAAAAGTTTGTCAACACCCTGTACATTGCTTTTCAGAATTAATTTTTTTGGTGACTTTGATGCCAGAGAAATAAACTTACTAAACTTTTTTATTGCTTTCTTAAATATATACAGGGGTATCAAAAAATCACTAGTATCATCCATTCCTTCCGCCACTGAAGCGAATGAGGTGCGCCACCCTGTATACGACAATATAGTTGACGTTATTTGCGATGAAACATAATTTTAATTTAATAAAAATGTATACCTTTTGAAATTAGAGGTACGGGGTGGTCGAAATTAATCTGCATTAACTGAAAAAAATGCTTCCTGACTAGAAAGAATACAAGGTGTTCCTTAATGACATGCTAATATTTAAGGTGATTTTTGCACCTATTCTAAGGAAAAAACTTCATAATATGTCCTAAACACTTTAATTTTTCAGATACAGGGTGGTAAATTTTTGTAATTTTCTTTTTCAAAATATCTCTGATGGTATACATATTTGATACTTGTCTTCCATGCATCAAAATGCTTATTTGGATATCCCAAGGGATATACAAAAAAAATGTTTTATTTTTTAATTTCCATTCAGCCGATGCAGAAACGATTTCCACACAACCGTCACCGCATCATATTTTCAGCGATTTGACTCTGAAATGACTTATTTTTTTTAACTAACTTAATTTTTTAAATCAAAAACTATGCGTTGGGCGAAAAAAAATCAAGTGATAAAAAATGTTTAGAATGGAGATTTTTTGAAAATAATTTTTATTTTAAGAGAAGTCAGTGGTGTACCATTTTTTTCTCCAAAAATATTCGATGTAAAACCCGTATGGGCGGCACTGGTTAAAATAAATAAAAGTCTTTGTACACCAAAAGAGGTATTTTGATATATAGAAAACGTATATCAGGTTTCATAAAGATATTTTTAATAAAATCAGAGTTATTATGAAAAAAAGTTCTTTTAGAAAAAATTACCACCCTGTATCTCAAAAATTAAGATGTTTCGGACATACATTCATATGAAGTTTTTCTTTTAGAATAGGTCCAAGAATCACGCCCTTAAATATTATCATGGTATTAAGGAACACCCTGTGTATAAACATAGGAAGTTATATTAACGTTGTACAGGGTGAGTCAACGATAGAGTAAAGTCCATTATCTCTTTTGTTTCGAGGTTTACAAAAAAATGTTTCATATAAAAGTTATAGGGATGGTTAAGATACACATTTCAAAATTATTATAGAGTATACAAGGTGCTTCAAAAAAGTGTGGCGACTATAACATATGTTTTTTTAAATGCAACTTTTTATTTTATTTTTAGATTCTGCGTAAAATTCCATAACTTTCTTATATAAAATGTTATATACCTAAAATTAATAGTTTTTTGTAATATTTCAATTTATTTAAACAAATGTTAAATTGCAGTGTGGTAAAAAAGTATCAGTGGTGCCATTGTTTCTGAAGTTGGAGTACCAAAATTTGGTAGGACAGTTTTATAGAGATGAAAAAAAAGATATATGCAAAGATATTTTAGTTAAATGATACAGGGTGTTCAAAATATATTTATGAATTTCAACTACTTAAAATTAAAAAATCTCAATTTTTTTAAATGGGACACCCTATATATTATCATTTTTTCTGATAGATTTGACAAAACTCTTCAACTTTTATTAAGTATGTCATATCCCTATTTTTAATAGTTTGCGATTTATTCCCATTGTTTCTATTTTTACCCATATTTTCAATAAAATCATCCTGTAAAATCATAGTTGCCATGACAAAACAAAACTATTTATTACTTACTTTTAACAAGTAGCTTGATAATTAGTTACAATTGCTGGTATTAGTTAAAATTAAGAATTTCTTGGTGTCTTTCTATATTATGAAAGATGACACTTGGGATTTTTCGTCGGGGCGAATAGCCACAGATTAGGGTAATACTAGATTACCTAATTGCTGAAGACTACTGATATATGAATTTTCTTCGACATACAGTAAAGTTTTTTCTCGTAGTAATTCTGGTTTATAATTCATTTGGTAAAGCCAATATATTACTACTGCCTCGAAACCGTCCCATTACACACTGAAGATGTTTTGTAGATAATATACATCTATCCTTATAGTGGTTAGCAAAGTACTATATAATTTATAGTACTGAACCAAAAAATGTGTTTCTCTAAGCTTGTCCGTGTATATCAATCACGTTGACTAATTCATTTCAAGAAAATCTGTAACTATTATCTCTACTATTTATACTTATTACAACAAACTAAACTAAAATTCAAATTTTGTTCTTAACTTGCTTAACAGACATGAAATTGTGATAATTATTACTTTTTGTCATGATAACTATGATGTTATAGCGCAATTGTATTAAAAATATGGGTAAAAATAGAAAAAATTGGAATAAATCGCAAACTAATAAAAATAGGTATATGGCATTCTTAATAAAAGTTGAAGAGTTTGGTAAAATCTATCAGAAAAAATGATAATATATAGGGTGTACTATTTAAAAAAATTGAAATTCCTTAATTTTAAGTAGTTGAAATTCCTAAATATATTTTGAATACCCTGTAACATCTAACTAAAATATCGTTACATAGGTCTTTTTCAATATCTCTCCTACCAAATTTTAGTTGTCCAACTTCAGAATCAATGCCATCATTGACAATTTTTTAACCCACTGCAATCTAACATTTGTTTAAACAAATTTAAATATAACAAAAATTCACCTAAAATTAATTTTAGGTGAATAACATTATATATAAAAAAGTTATAGAATTTTACGCAGAATCTAAAAATAAAATAAAAAATAAGGTGTTGCATTTAAAAAAAAAATATGTTATATTCGCCACACTTTTTTTGAAGCACCCTGTATACCGTATAATAATTTTAAAATGTGTATCTTAACCATCTCTATATCTTTTATATTTAATATTTTTTTGTAAACCTTGAAACAAATGAGATAATGGACTTTACTCTATCGTTGACTCACCCTGTACTAATAAACCCCTTCTTTACGCATTATGTTGTATTTCTTGAGAAAACGTGGGATATGTGCACTCGTGTGTACTTTAAACTTTAAATGATTAAGACTAATGGATTTAAACGAACATGCGAAACCCTACCGCAAGTGAGTTGTTCTCTAGCTAATAGCTAACTGTACGCATCAAGTATGCATTAGCGACAAAAATACCGGTTCTAGGTACATATACGTGCATTTTTTATAAGGGCTCTACGGGTCTATTATGTTACGCTTCAGTGTCTATCACACATGAAAATCGTCTAGGGACTTTTTAAGTTTCGTGTTTGAATGTACACGGTGGTCAAATAAAGGACGATGTCGATTGTATTTTGCGAATCGTGAATGATGTTAATGACTTATTTTAGTCATTTCAGAAAAACAAGTGAAAATGCCAATGTTCTTTTAAAGTTAATTATTTTAAGTTAACGTCTCCTTTTTGCTGCTAAGGGTAATCTGGACGGGTACTTACATTGTTTATGCGGAATCCGAACCGCGGTCCTCGGCCTTATAGTCAATGGCCTACCGACTTGGCGAGTGCCTAAATCGATTCTTAGATTTGATTATATTATATTCTTTTTAAAAAAACCAGGTCCACAATTAAATTAAGAAAGTTGATCTCTCAATCGTATCCGAAACAACCGATTTGTAAAATTAACGTTGTCATTTTGCAGAGGAAAAGTCATCGTGGCAAACTGGAAATTATTTTCATCCTCGTTGTTTTTTGCTCATTGCAATTAATCTTCTAATCGCAGGGAAACTAAGAAACTGAAAAAATCTCTAATAGAAACAGCAGTAATCATAATTTTCTGATTAACAATAATTACAACGGCAATAATAATTTACAGTTATTTCTCTTGACCGATATACCTAATTAAATATTTTTGTAAGTTTTATCATTAACGGTCCCCGAGTTACAGCTGATGTCTTCTATAAATGGAATTGGACCACCTTGTATATAGGAAAATATACGCGCCGATTTAACATTGAAGTGGGGGGGAGCATTTGCATACGGGTGTGGAGCATTTTAGGGTGGTGCGGTCTCGCAACGGTCTTTCATATTCAAATACGTCAAGGAATGGGAACAGAAAAACAAGATCAATTTGTTATGTTCGTGCCCTTTTGGGAATGAGTTTTGACTTAGATTGATCGGCTCTTGTCTTTTTGGATACCTCTTATGAGATTTTTTTGGAATCAGAGATGTTTTTATATAATATGTTTGGTATAAATATTAAGTTATCTGTTTTTTTTTTTGGCTTGTTATCGAAGAGGAGTAGTCAGTAAAAATTATAGTTAGTGAATCATCTTAATCTTCTATAGCTACAGATTACAGTCTGCCCAACAAGTGAATATATAATATTGACAGATGTCTGTCATTTTAATTCAAAAGTTAATTGTTTTTCATTGTCTTTGTCAAGTTTTATATATCAAATATTGTTTTAAATGACATGGCATATGACGAATTAGATTCGCTGATGAGAGGCCTCCAGATATTCTTGATTATACAACTCTATGTATATTTTTCCTATATAGAAGGATGTGATTAATAAGTGATAATCATTTAAGTGATTATCGCTTGGTGGCCATATTGTAATGGTCATTTATTGAAATATTAATTCAGAAGTCATTTCTGTCAGTTCCACAAAATATCTCGTCAATTCTTATTACAAAATGGTAAAAGAAAGATTTGGTAAAATTATGTACTTTGTTTCGTTGTATAATCTTTTGAATGTAATTCGATGTTTCGGGATTACCATATTTTAGCCTGACACTCAATGCGATACCGGCAACACTACTCATTCGGAGTCGTAGTGTTGTCGGGTAACGCTTTTCGTGTCAGGTAAAAATATTATTCGGTAATCACGAAACATCTTGTGGTATGTATTACATATTACATTCGATAATGTAGTGGGATCACTGAGCTGTTTGGATTTAGGATTTTTGTACATAGAATGACATATGTACAGGTGCGCATCCCTGAATTTAGTTCTCCTGAATGTGAGGTGTCGTATTAATTAGTTTGCTTTTCGACCACTGCGAATGCTCCATACGTGTCCTGTGATACGGGACTTGTGTATTGGTAAAAGTCTCTTGATTTAGGTTGAACCCGAGATTGAATCTTATTCACATGTATATCAATTCTCTAAATGCAGTTGTGTTGGTCTGTGATGTCCTCCGGTTTTGCTTTGTCTAAAACATCTAACCTTAAGGTTGCAAGCGAAATTAATATTAAATTGCTTTTACAATTGCTTATAATCCTAGAGCCAGCCATACGTTAAGCATATCATATAATTATTGTTTATCTTTCAACAGATAAATTATTGTCTTGCAGTTCCAAATGTAGTACAATATGAAGTAACCAATAAAAGCTAATGTAAATAGATGTATGTTCTTTAGTAAAAAAATGATTGCGTAGCTTTTTTCAATTACATAAATGGTTATTATTCTTAATAGAAGAAAGTATAGTTTTATGTTGGAATATAATTCTATTAAATCATAATTATAAAATGATGGTACCTAATTATACTACTGCTAGACGTCAGTAGTTTATGTAGACCAATGATGCATTAAGGATTAATTAATCCAAAATGGTAATACCTAATTACTTACTTAACGTGCTTTTCGCTGTTGTTCGTAATTCATATAATTACGAGTATAATTATTATCGTTGTTTACAGATATAGAAATTAATTAGTTATTGTAGTTGATATTTGAACTACACCGAGGTTTTTTTTCCATATTAATAAAAAAATGAAGAAATGTTTTATTCATTAGTTTCATACAGGTACGGACGGAAAGTTATGACTCTTCAAACAAGTTAAAACATATGTAGGTGGCGCCCTCTATAAGTAGGAGTAATATTGACATAAAAATCAAATTTTTCATGTCAAAAAACTCCCAGACACCAATTTTCATCCAAATATTGATGTTACTTCAGAAATTATTTGGAAAAAATCGAAATAAAAATGAAATTTCTACACCCTGTATCCCCGAAACTAAGCATTTTTGGACATACATTTATACGAACTTTTTTAATTATTTTTATCTGCAACCGAAGTTTCCGGAATACAGTTCGGACCACCCTGTATAATAAAATTTATTTAGAAAGATTTATTTTAGACACTCTTTACCACATTTTTTTCCCTAAATTTTTGGTCATCAGGAGATCATAAATCAGATGAAGATAAAGAGAATCAAATAACGTTGAATGGCTTTACGACTCTATTAAAAGAATATTCTTTCAAAGTAGAACTTTTGCTTCATTTTCTTCAATATCCATTCCGTTAGATATTTTTCCTTGTGCCACTCGCCGTTTCGAACCTTCCACTCGTCATCATCTTCGAAACGAATGCTAACGGTATCGTCCCGAAAAACGAAAATTGGACGCAAAGTGGCTTATCTGCTGCCTCGCACCGCCTTGTTCCGTGTGTCTCCTGGTCTGTTGGTTGGCGCCCGTAGCGGAACTTTCAAGGCCGTTTAAGGACCTCCGAGATGAATAAACTGTAAAAGATTGTTCAACGAACTCTCCGACTCCGACTCGGCGCGATCGTCGTCCTCTCCTCGGCATTCGTACTTGGGGGGGCCCGCACTTTGTTTACTGTAAAAGGGCGTTCGCACGCAGGGCTATGCCCTACGACGTGTAGGGGGCCCGGCCTGGTTATGTCCTTTGGTAGTGGTGTTTTTTGTTTTCTGGCAGTCATGTCAGTTTAGTCTCTGACTCATTGTTGTCTCTGACTGACAGTTTTTTCTTGATTTATTTTACAGATTTACAACTCTACAAACAAAACAAAATACTTTTGAATTGTTATATAACAACACCCAACAGGGGCTATTTTTTTGAATGCGGTAGACAATGATTCAGTATTGAAACTAGAAACTATTCCTATTCCTATTAAACTAGAATTCACTATTCAAACTGCAGGAGAAAGGATTGGGCATGTCTGTTCCACCGAACCAATGGGCACTTACCCTAGTATCCTACAGGCAGAAATCTACGCCATCGAGAGATGCGTACAACTTATCTTAGATAGGAACTATCGGAAACAAGAAATAGCCATCTTGTCTGATAGTCAAGCAGCGTTAAAGGCGATCAACTCAGTATCAATCAATTCGAAATTGGTCAAAGAATGCATAGAGAAGCTGAATAAATTAGGCAAAGAAAACAAAGTCCTCCTACACTGGGTGCCTGCTCACCAAGGGATAGAAGGCAATGAAAAAGCAAATAATCTAGCTAGGAAAGGAGCGAACACTCCACTAACTGGACCAGAACCGTTCTGCTTTCCAAGTGGTAACCAACTCAAAGGCGGAACTCAAGAACTTGGAAAGATTCCATCCGCAACCTGGAATGGAAATCTTGCAATGGTCTAAGACACTCGAAGAAGTTTCTGAGGGCTTATGATCTAGAAAAATCACAGATCTTCCTGGGTCTGAGTAAGAACAATCTTCGGATTGTCACGGGTTTTTAACAGGACACTGTCTCCTCAATGAACACCTCAGTAGATTGAAACTAAGAAGAAACGGCGAATGCAGATTCTGTGGGGAAGATGGGGAAACACCAGTACACCTCATCACTGAGTGCCGAGACGACAACCATTCGTGCCATGAATTTTGGTACGACTGATATTGGAGATGGAGAACTACCCTCTATAAAACCGTCCCAGATACTGGCTTTTGTCAAAGCCCTGGGACTGTATGATGAGTTATGATTCAAGAAAGGGGGACACAATGGATCTGTAAGGTCGAAGTGATTAACCCTCCTCCCACTCATTCTAAATTCTAATTCTAAAAAAATGTCTGTTCCACATAAAAAGACTCAGGGGGCAAAAACACGTACAAAATTCATCACAGAACTTCAATACGCTGATGACTGCGCTCTAGTTGCAAACACGTTACAACAATTACAAGAAATGTTAAATACATATACCTGGGCATACGAGGCTTTGGGCCTTAAGCTAAACATCGACAAAACTAAAATCATGTGCTCTCCTCCGGAAGATCACAACAATGCTATAATAAGAACTATTGGAATATGTAGCGGAATTCAATTACCTCGGCAGTTTGGTTTCGGAAAAGGCCAATATCGACTCTGAAATTCAGCACAGGATTAGCGCCTCAAGAGCATTCTGGAAATTAAAAGACAGGGTTTTCTACAATCATGACTTGAGTACAAAAACGAAACTTGCAGTGTACCGAGCAATTGTAATCCCCACCATGTTATATAGGAGCCTGGGTGCCGTGTGTATAGAAACCTGAGTGCCGTACCGCCGACACATGAACGCATTAGACAAGTTGCAACAGAGGCACCTTAGACAACTTTAAGAATCCGGTGGTTCCATCATGTCTCAAACGTATCGGTCCTTGAAAAAGCTAACGCGTGCGTGAGTATTGAAGTTATGGTTACAAAATCCCGCTTAAGATGGGCTGGTCACGTATGCAGAATGCAAGAAAACCACATACCAAAATTTCTACTTTACGGTGAGCTTATAGCGGGTAAGAGGAGGTACAACTGAAAAGGTACAAGGACATTTTCCACGAAAACTTAGAGGGGATTAATATGCAGAATAAGTGGGAAGAAGCAGTTCACAATAGAACTCAATGGAGAAGAATTGTAAACTCAGTTAAGAGCGACAACCAAAAAGTAAAGAGGCAACAAAGCAATGAGATTTTTGAATGTCCGGAGTGCGGTAGGCAAATATCATCACGTATCAGGCTTTTCAGCCACAGAAAAGCTCATGAAAGAAAACGCTTTGCGTGACCATCTTCTGATGCGTGTCGAATACTCGTCAGCGAGTAATGGCAGTATGTATAGAAGAATTTTGGACTCCCATTGTCTTTGTTTATTTTTACTTACACAACGTTTTGGTCAGATGTATTACTGACATGATACATAGGTTAGGTTGCTGCGGTTTGGGAACATGTTTGATCCCTCACTCGGAGGCCTTGGACCCATTGCGATACCCCTGTTATTATTGTACCAAACCTTCCTCTCGTTCTTTCTTTGCGTTAAAGCACTTCTCCAGTTCTTTGCAAAGTTCCCGATGTCGCTGATGTTGACTTCTGCTCTTCCTCTAGTCCAGGGTTTCTTAAACTTTTTGCAGTCACGGACCACCTTCGCAATTTGTACAATTTCACGGACCCCTATCAAAAATAATAGAGGAAAATAAAAAAAAACCTTATTTACATAAAAAGAAACGTTTATTAGTAGATTTATTACATGTAAACTAGTAAATTTGTGAGGGGGGATGCTGCTGTTTAGCCTCAATGAGAACGTTAAATTGTGGGGTTATCTTCGACAAGATCTTATCGACAAGGCAAGGCGCATATTATCTGCGACGTTCAATCGGTTGCGACTTTTTGTTTTTATTGAGACCAGAACCGAGAACCCTGCCTCGGGCAAAGGTACGTAGTACCAAATGGTATCAGAATGGACATAGCTCGCTTGACAAGAAGAGGGTAAGCTTGACTTAAAGAACACCAAAACTCGTCAAGATCTTTTGCATGAAATTCAGTTTTCAAAACGTCTTTTGATCTCATGCCAATTAAATCATCTTTAATGAGATCTTCATCGCTGATATCCGTGTCGATTATAAATGCACCCACGTTTCATTTTCCAGCGATTCTAAGTTAAAGTAGCCTTCAAAAGAAGTTTGCAATGTATCCAAATGCTTAGACACCTCTTTCTGTAGCATTTTTTGATATCGTGTTGCCGTCACCTTTGCTATTAACTCTTCAAACATCGGTAAATTTGCACAGTTGCCAGATTCCACCCTCCTTTTCCAAAGTGGCAATCAACCGTTCAGATGCATCCGCGATGGTCATTGCAGAGCCCTAAAGAGACAAGCAAAAAACCAACCTGTAAACAAAATTATGTCTGGTCCTTTGTTAATGAATTTAAACTAGTTTAAATCATCTGTACCAGAATAATAATATCCAAACACAGAAGTATTTATAGGAAAAATCAACCTCACATAACTCAAACAATTCTTTCAAGAAAAATTTTTCACCAGTGCAGAAACAGGCGAAAAAGTTCATAGTAGAGCATTCCCCAAAATTTACACCAGATCTAATAAACAAAGACTGTCTTTAAAAAGGTATTGGACGCTTAATGACAACTAAAGTTGATTGAATGAAGCCATGCGCAGATTTTATCAATCTGAAAAAGAAACAACAAAAAGAAACCGAGTTCTTTGTTATCTCGTGCATTCGAATGTCAGTAGTGTTTAGACTGTTTTAACATTTATGCCAATTTCATAGGTGGTTTGGTTGTGTGGGATGTATAATTTTCAATAACATGTGAATCTCTAGCGATTTGCACACCAAATTCTTGTTTCATTAGACTTTCTGGACATATTTTTACATTCTACATAACTTTTTGGCCAAAATGCCTTTGTCACTTATGTTAAATTATTCTGCTCATAATAAAATAGGAGGACTTGAAGGCAGTGATGTGTTTTTATTTATCGTTTCTATTTTAAGAGACTTTGAAGCAATACAAATTATACAGATCACTTTTATGTTATCTAAAACAAAAAATCTGTATTTTGTCAGATTTTAAAGTATAAATTAATTAGGCAACTACATCTATTGTTTTTGTTATTGGTATTTTGGTTATGACGAAAGAATAATCGAAGTATTTTTTAATCAAAACATATTTATATTACTTTAAACTCATACGATAACAAAATAGTTGAGGGCATACTTATTGCTTGCTAGTAAACAGTAATAAAGAATAATAACAATAATAATGGAGAAGCCATAAGAGAAGATTTAGTTACATTACCGCAAGAATTTGATGAAATGGTCTAAGCGGTTGAAGGCATGTAGTGGTTTCCCATTCAGGTTATTCTCTTTTTCTTTATGGTCATTTTCCCACATATTTTTACATGACGTTTTTACAGTACTAGCTAGAAGATTATCGTTGTTTCTTGTTATCTAAGTAGTGTGCATGCCGCTTTGATCATAAGAGCTGGTTAGATTTTAGAATATGCACTATTAGTTTTCTTGATAATTTTGTAACTTTTCTTGGAAAAAAATATTTTTCATCTCGATGTTGATTTAAATTTGATCATTAAATAGCATATTTTTGTTGGTGTTGTAAAAATGTTTTTACTGTATGTCAAAGAAAACTCATATTCTGTCTCTTTGACAGTAAGTTACGTTTTGATAGCGACCTTTGGCAAAGCGATATTGAAATTTAGGCCTGCCAGTAACAAAGCGGATTGTAATTTGATTAAAATGCTTGACATTTTTATGTATTCGGCGGTAGCTAATAGAAAAAATTAGGGTATTTTAAGTGCTTTGTGTGGTAGAAAATATGATTTTTTTAATAATAAGTTTAAATTTAAAATTGTTTTATAACTTTTTTATTTCAACGTTAATATATTTTGATAATTTATTTTTTTGCAGTGCATATTTAACATCTACAATTTATAGAAGTATTAATAATTCGGGCAAAAAACATTTTTTTAGTTATTTATTTTAGAGGAGCAATAGGTATTTCTTAATTTTTAATTCAGTTCAAAGCCAAATATAAGGCCATTAAGGCAATTCTCAAGTTAATTCGGACTTTATCTATTCTATGACACTGCTTAAATCTAAAAAAAAGTTATTCTTGTACAGAAATGTAGGTTAAAATGTATACATTGCTCAATTAATTGCTTTTAAAAAAAACACATTTGCCCAAAATGAGAACATAGGGTGTCTGGTATAAGATAATGAAGTTATTTTCTTATTTTCACCTCTTTTTGTTTACACGGTAATAGAATTAGCAGATGACTATTGTGTTTGCGTAGAGGACTGACTTAAATGTCTATTACGCTTGATGAATGGCACGAGAAGAAAACTATATTAGCTGTGAATTTGACGATTTTCTAAAAGATTACTTACCTATTTTATTGAAAAACTAACATTTCAGTTATGAAAATTCTGATAGCGAATTTATTTTCTGAAATATTAGATAGTAGTAGAGTTTATTTGTTTCAGTTAAAAATTACAAGAGTACCAGTTACACACATATAAATACACAGACGTATAAAATAAATCTCTCTCTCTCTCTCTCTCTGTCTTTATTCCTACAAGAGGAATGTAGTGGTCAGGTGATGTGTGAGGTTTGTCTCCATAATTCCCTGTCTTGTGCTTCATGTACAAGCGTGTGCAGTGGCTTGTGGGTGATCTTTGATAGCTGGTCTATCCATCGGGAGGGCGAGCGGCCTCTTGATCTTCTTCCCGGAACCTTGCCCTGTATAATGAGTTTTTCCATACAGTCAGTATCCCTCCTCATAACGTGACCGAAATATTTAAGTATACGTGACTGTATAGTTGTTGAGGCGTTCTGTGATGTTCAGTTCTTGGATTATGGATTCATTGGTTCGCCGGGCAGTCCAGGGAATTCTGAGCATTCGTCGCCAACAGTATCTCAGTTGCGTCAATTTTTTTCATTTCTGACTGTCTCATCGTCCAGGACTCGGAGCAATACATTAATATAGGAAATATTAGGCAGTGAACTGAAATAACATAAATATAAACATACAAATGCAAAAAATAAGCCGCAATGGTAGCATGGAACATTGTTAAAAATAAGCAGTAAATACATAAAAAGTTAAAATTTGGAAAATAAAAATGTATGTAAAGAAGATTGAAATTGAAAAATTAAAAATTATTATTGTGATCGTAAAATTGTAAAACATTTTTTGCAATGTAAAATCTATCAATGTCATTAAAAAACTCATTAATAGAGTAGTACGCTTTTTATAAATTCCCTGAAGTGAATGGTATATATTAGGCCATTAGGGGCTATTTTTGTGGACGAAAAGAGACATTTTTATCAAATTGTTATGTTTTCTGTTTAGGCCATATGGCACTTGTCAAAGTACAAATTCCTCCTTTCAATTTTTTCACGGTCCTGTGTTTGTCCCTCACCAACGGCAGGCGTACTGTATCGGATAGTGTGATTGGTCCCACTCGGCGCGCTGATTGACACGAACATTAGTGCGAACTGGAGCATGTCCTTAGAGACTTGGCAACACGGCCGTGTGTCCAGCCGTTCCAATTTCTATTATAAGGCCTGATTACAACCAAATAGGGCAAGAAATCCGATACTGGACTTATTTTATTATTTTTACAACATTCATTTTCTTTTTTTACGTTTTTCTATGCATTAGCGGTATTTGTATTGCTTTTTTGTATTCGCTACGAATTTTCTTCATTTGTATATTATGTCATTAGGATGTAGAAATGTTTTTAGAGAATCAGTTAGACACAGAGAGATGATCTGTGTGAAACTGATGAAACTAATTCTCGAGCTAATTTTCGTAACTGCTCCCATTCCTATTCGTTGGAGTTACTCGTTCGTTGATATTAATTATAACGTCCAGATACAACAAGTAGACAAATTTAAATACCTAAATTTAAAAAGTACCATAGTACTTTTATAGTACTACGATCAACAACGAGGGTTTGGGTAAAGAAGAAATACAACACCAAACATGTTTTAAAAAGTCTTAAACCAAAAATACTAAAACAAGCAATGGTGTTTTAAACCACATGACATATGATGTTAAACAAAATATTTAAAACATAACAACGAATCTAAATCATAGTACTTTTAAAATTCAACTTTCCCAATATAGCTATTTTTAATATTCAACGTTAGAAACAGCTGTTATTCATAACCTAATCCTGGCAACTTGTTGGCAGTGCAAAAAATATAATTCTACCCCTATAATTAATGATACATCACCACCATATCTACAATATTCAAATTACTACCGTATGATCGAGAAAAAACGGCGTCAAAGGCGGCTGGGGAATGACTATCGATGCTATTTTTGACGAGGTCGAACTCTGCTCAAAGTTAATTAACTTTATTTTGATTTTTTTAGTTAATTAAAATTCTTCTTCTTTTCACTTTGAAGATCTTCAAAAAAATTAAATTTTAATTAAAATCATGCAGAGGCGCGTGTTCCCTTTAGAAGCGATCCCGTATGTCGTCTCTGGATGTCGTCTGTTCTATGGGTGGTTGGTACGTTGATCGCAGACACCGTATAAATTGCAGCGGGATGGGTTTAACGGTTTTTGTCGCCATTTAATACGTTTAATTCTTTTCACGAAATGTTTCTAATGCGTTTATTTTTTTTTAGTTACTCGAAAAATAGGAAATAATAGAGGATGGTTGGCAACCATAGTTTTTAAACGAGGTTTTAAACATAATTACAACTTTAGAGTTATGATCGTGCTTAAAACAATAAAAACTATTCTAAACCATAATTATACAACACGTTTTGTTAAAAAATTAATTACAAGTTTTATCAACCTTGTTCTGTATCACTTTTCAGTTTTAAAAAATATTGTGATAAAAATTGTTGAAGAAATGTTTTGGCAATAATTAAATTACAATGTCTAGCGAGGCGTATTGGAATAATTTTGCATATACTAAATGCAGAGATGATATATCATTAATTTTCTGAAATACGGTTTAGTCATAAAGGGGTAGGGTTATGCTTTTTTGCGTTGATTGGATGTTTTCATTTTCATACGTCATTTCAACATGTTTCTGAAAGGTGCAATGGAGTCATCAATAAGAGTTTTTCACATTGCAAACTTTGCTATTCGTAAAAACTATCTTTTTGGATTACGTTAGTATTGTTTACATTTTTTTTTATTTTAACCTAGTGTTGATAAATATTCATCTGTATTTTTTTGACGTTCTGCTTATTTAATACAATATTATTAATAGCAAATAGAAGCAGTTCCAGTTCGTAATTATTGGGTCCCGATTTCTTTTAAATACGAAATGACTCTTACAGAGCTGTTTCAGCTATTTAATGTTAGGTATATCTGTAGACTTATCATGTAAACTTGTTTTTACATACTAGACATAAGTTTATTAGATAAATTTACATACCTTAAGAGAAAAGCTTTAAATAAGAGGTAATTTTTATTTTGATACGTTCCGTAAAAAGATATCTATACTCGCTTCAAGATCAGAATAACGAACGGCAGTTATTATGAAATTTAAGTTACTCTTGAAGGTATTTTGCTACATAATACGAAAAGAATTTAAGCACAGGTAAACCGTTTTATTAGAGCTTATTATGGTAGCAAGGGCACATTTAACTTCTGCACGTGGAAAAACTCTCTTTTCAGACAAAGGTTTTTTTTGACCTGTTGACATTACGCTTTTTCTGCGAACATCATTTTCTTAATAAGACTAGTACTTACTCCCAGTAGTAACTTAACGTTGGAATTATCGAAATAATACCATTTTTATACCTTTGTGATTCAGGAAAAATGTTTACATCCTTTTCTTATACAATCGTGTTATTGGCTCTTATGTTGCGAGGTCATTGTTATTGCTAGGAGAGTCTGTATATATTTTGCAATTTAATCATCGAAATATGTATTACAAACTTATGTTTTGAGATTAGCACTAGGAATTGGTACTAAACGAATGTCTGGGAAGTCATGAGTTAGGAATTTTCCCATGTCTATTATACACATAATTTGTAGCTATAGAGAACAGTTAAACATTAATGGAAAGTTTTTTAGTAATTTTGACATAAATTATTAGTATTATTAGACGTATTGGGCATTATTTAGATGCATATGACTTTAGACATCATTTAAAAGATGTAGTTTTTATATTATAATTAATTATCAATACAAAATCTTCTAATTTGAGAAATAAATACTTCAACGAGTATGAGGAAGTATGTAGAATGTTTGGGAGGGAGGTTAATCACTCAAACCTTAGAGATCTATTGTGTGTTTCTTTTTTTTGAGTTATAACGAGTTATAACTCATCATAGAGTCACAGGGCTTTGACAAAAGCCAACCACTGAGGCGGGTTCATAGAGGCTAGTTGTTATTTTTACTTAACTGTTATTTTTAGATAACAGTTGAAACTGTTATAGTTATTTATAAAAAACAGCTTAAAATAACAGCTTAAAAATAGCAGGTTCCTTTATTTTATTGCTAAATATCTGAAAGAGTATGAGGCGGTCACCGCCAGGCGTATTAACGCAGTTGCAAGTTGCAACAATGACGTGCTCAGTGGTAGTATTTCCAGGGTGTCAAAACATTTCTAAATATCGATTGTTATCTAAAATACCTCTCTAAAAACGGTGGTTGTTTACAAATAAGCGCTGTTTACAAATTGCGATATAAAAAAAGCCAAAATTCCGCCCCTGGTCTATACCTATACATCCCGATCTACCTACGCCCTGCCCCTCGATCCGCCTGAATTGCGTACTATAGGGTGCATCTCAATCGACGGGCGAGAAGCTCTTAGTTATGATTTTACCATTTGCGGTCAAAAATTAGCAATATAAGAAAATGTGTAGTATATTCTTCATAAGCAAACCAACTACACACTAGAGTTCGGATTGATTTTACACTTAAACTAGCGTGTACCCGCGACTTCGTTCGCGTCGAATTAATAATTTGTAATGGTGATGATAAAGCAAAGCAAGAATTTCCATTAACATACAAACTGGATAAAATTTTCTCACATTTGCCAAAAATAATCTTTAAACGTCGAGCAGTTTAAGCAGAATCGTGGTTAATCAATTACTCAACTTTTGAACACCTGTATGATTTTTAAAAATTTCAAAATATGTAAAAACAAAATAAATTATGCGTGTCCAAGCGTTTTCCCGAAAGACTAACCGTTTTTTAAATAACAAATATTGTAATATTTGAGGGGCATTTTCACCCTCTTGGAATTTGAGATTCGAGAAACCCCTCCTTATCGAACCTCAACCCCACAGTCAATCCGTTTGCCAAAAATCGGCTTTAAACGTCAAGCAGTTTAAGCAAAACCGTGATTACTCAATGGTCATATTTTATTGAACACCCTGTATATATTTTTAAAAAATCTTAAAATATGTAAAACAACAAAATAAAATAGACGTGTTTAAGAGTTTTTCCGAAAAACTTACCGGTTTTTAAATAAAAAATATTCTAATATTTGAGGGTGGTTTCACCCCCATAGAATTCGAGTTTCGAAAAATCCCTTCTTATCGAACCTCTACACTCTAAAGTCAATCCGTTCCAAAAATCAGCTTTTTACGTCAAGGGCTTTTAAACAGGATCGTGATTAATCAATGACCAAATTTTCAAAACACCCTGTATACATTTTAAAAAATCTTAAAATATTATATAGAAAATTTTTCAGAATTAATAAATACCTAAATATTGAAACTTAATAAGTAAGTACTGAAACATACAGCGCCATAATATCTCGACCTCCGCCCGTTATGCTCGTAACAGGTTGAAAAACAATGTATCTATTTCTCCAACCTGTTTCGAACCTCTATCGACAATCGACCGATGCAGCAGCGTTACTTTCCCACTCCGATTATCTCGACCGCCGCTCTGTTATGCTCGTATTTAAACGAAACAGTTTAAAAAACAACGGATCTAAAATGACTGCTTCTCCAACCCGTTGCGAGCTTCCATCGACAATCGACCAATGCAGCAGCGTTCCTTTCCCACTCCTGTTATCTCGACCGCCAGGCATTATGCCCGCAACTGTTTCAAAAAGCTGCTTCTTTTTATATCCTATTATTTTTAAGCTGTTGCAAGCCCACACGACCATCGACCGATGCAGTTACGTTCGCCGCGCCGTAGCGCATTCCCCACTCCGTTGTCCATTGTATCTCGTCGCCTGTATCGATGGTTGTCGAAATAACATGTTTTCCATCCATAATCCATACTAGTTGTTTTTTGGAATTGCTTCGAGCAGCATCGAATTTTATGGCGGTGCAGAACGCCGACTTCGTTTCACGAACGGTCTATCTCTGTGTATCGTTATTTTATATCTGTTATTTTTTAAAAGTAGTAACGGTTGCGTTATGTTATTTCTAAATAATTGTTATAAAATAACAGATAGTTAAAGAACAACCCATCACTAGTCAGTACCAAAGTCTTTGGCACGAATGGTTGTCTCGGCGCACTCAGTGATGAGGTGTTCTGGTGTTTTCCCATTTTCCCCACAGAATCTTCATTCGTCGTTGTTTCTTTTCAATCTACTGAGGTGTTCGTTGAGAAGACAGTGTCGAAGACCCCGTGGCAATCCGAAGATTGATCTTACTTAAATCAAAGAAAATCTTTGATTTTTCTCGGTCGTAAGTTCTAAGAAATTTCTTCGGGTGGCTTAGACCGTTGGAAGATTCCCATTCAAGGAGGAAGTATAGAAAAATCCTTTCTCTCATCAATCGTTTATGATTTGGAAGACTATTTATAACGGTTCAGTTGTAAAAATCAATATAGAAGTTATTGGTTCATGAAATATTAATCGAACGCCTAAAAGAATCATTTAACTCTCAATTAATCAGTAGTTTGTAATGTGAATAACTCCTAATTCTTAACAGCTCGTTAAATGGGAAAACTCCATTAGGCACGTGTTTCTTCTTTGTGCGTATAAAAAAAGCAGGAGGAGGAGGCAGGAAAATAACAAAAAGGGCAAAAAAGGCGCGGTTGTCATTTGGATATACGGGTTTATTTAAGAGCGTCTCCCCTCTTGGAAAGGCGGAAGTGCATTGCACCCTAACGGATCCAAATGCAATCACCCACATGGTTATTAATATTGGAGGATTTAAATGATTCTGTTTCTATTGATCGCAATCATTTCTTTTTCATTCGCTTCGTTGCATGATTCTATTTCGAATGTGATACCGATTAGGCGTTAAAAGCTTTTAAGTCTGAAGTATTTATCAACTTATATATCTTTATGGAAAAGCTGAAAAGGATAAGGGTCTTTTGTGTATCGATTTCGGGGTATTAAAAAGCTTATTTCCCAGTAGTTTTGAAATTGGATTATTTTTTTATGTGGAATAACTAAACGAATAAAGTCGATTCTAGAATTGTTTTAAAAAATAATGGTCTGTCTCGTAATCCTAATGATCTTTTGAACGAGATCATGAAGTATATCAATTTAAATTTCGGAATTGTTTCTTCTATAATGGCAATATTTTGACGTGCCTATCTTTTTTCATTTCCTAGCTTATTAATAGTTTTTGAGAGTATTATCGACTAGGCGGCATAATTTTATTTTTTTTTCTTAATATCTCCCACTAGAGAGAAGATTTTGTGCTCTAGCTGTACAAAAAGAGACGTAGATAGCGCATTGAAAAAAAGGATCTCTCAGTCGAAATGAATATGACTTTGACCCAAAAGATTGGCGCTTTTCAATAGGGCCAAGAATGACGTTTCTTTGCCCAAAGCATTAACTATCTTTTCATAGGCTTTAAAAAAATACCTTAGAGAATAGAAGAATCTATCTGTCCAAAGTATTTCACTCTTGACCCAAAATGAATATGCAAAGAAGTTCTTGCTACAAGAACAATAGTCTCTTTGATTCATGCAGAAATTCTTGATTGAAAAGGGACATTTCTTGATTAAAGAGACACTTTTCTTAAACCAATAGCGAATACTATTGACTCAACTAAAATTTATTGGAAAATAAATTTCTTGCAGTTTTTAGGTATATAATAAAATTATATAAGAGTTTCTTGCCTTGAACTGTTAATATAGAAATTAATTCCACGCTGTGTTCGTCATAATGTGGATCAACCTGCTCTCACTACCGGTTTCGGGGCCCTACCCCATCATCAGGTGAGCTTGGGTATTTCCACAAATCGTATGTATATACTCAACGCTGTGCTCGTCGTTTTGTACAACTGGCATTTTTTCCTCCAAATAAGGCACTAAAAGGTTTTATAAAATGTCTCTGTAGCCAAACCGATCCATTATGCCCTCAATTTTATGGAGAGGCCCCATCCCATACCCAGAAAAACACCCCCATACCATGACTGAGCCCCCACCATGTTTTACAGTGGGTCGCGTGTACTTTGGTAGCAATCGTGTGTTGGGAGGTCTTCTTACATGTTGAATTCCATCTGATGACACTAAATTAAACTTTGATTCATCACTAGAACAAACTTTTTTCCATTGTGCCACAGTCCAGTTTTGATATTCCTTGGCAAATGCTAATCGGGCCTTCAAATTTTTTTTTGATAGCAGTGGTTTCTTGGCGGGTCTTCGGGAAAACAACTTCTGGTCAACTAATTTACGTCGGATCGTCCTTGTACTCACTGGTGGATAGCCCATTTTTTCAAGTTTTGCTTTTATCTTCGTTGACGGAAAAATGGATCTTGTGAAGAAATTCGTTTTATGGCTTTTATCATATTGGGACCAACTTTTTTAGGTCGTCCTGGTTTTCTTTTTATAGAGACATCTCCTCTCTCATTATATCTCTTTAAAATATAATGTACCGCTGATTTTCCAAGGCGTAATTGCTTAGCGATTTCCGATTGCTTCAAACCATCCTTAAAAGCATTCACTACTCGCAACTTAAGATCTGCAGACAAGTTAATTCCACGTGGCATGATATAGCACAAGAGCTCAAATGTTTTTATATAGCAATTGTTCATAAAAGCAGAACAAATGAAACTAACGATTTTTAAAAATATTTGGTTCATCTACTTTTGTCCAAGACAAAAAAGCAATATTTGCCAATTCTTATCTATAAATAATAAGACTAAAGGAAGAATTTATATTTGTTTGTAGTATTTTGGTGAGAATGTATTAAACTTTTAACATACAAAGGTACATAAAATAATTTTGATATTTAACACCTCAAATCTGATTTTCTTCGTAATTATTGGTATTGGTTCATCCACTTTTGGCCAATACTGTAAGTGCCGCCTGACTCATGGCAGAGCATATTATGATTTATGTTCTTTAATTCGGATATTTAAATTATTATTATTTTTTCCGTTTTCTGACCATTACTGTATACACCAGGACATTTTTCGAAATACTGAATTATATTTGTGCAAAATAAAACACTAATGCACCGCACAATACATTAATTAACATTGTTTGCCATGTTAATTAATGTATTAACATTAATTTGCATTACATAATTAAAAACTAAAAATTTTAGTTTTTGAAAATATGTTGATTATACTAATAAGGTTAGCCAAACACGCGTCCAGTTTTAAAAGTAGACATACTTGGTGTATTGTGGCGAATTAGTGTTTTATTTTGCTCGTGTATCACCAAAGGTTTGAACCCCAACTGTATTCTTCAGTTTTATAACTGATGATATCTATATACAGTTTGAAACGTCTTTTAATAATCCAAAATTAAAGACAGTGTCAGTTTATGAAGATATTTTGTTTCTATTGTAATATGGTTTTATATTAGCTACTATCTCTGGTTATAGCTTTCTTGTAATTTATGTAAGAAATATTTCTGTTAGTCCCTGCGATTCTAACTTTACATTTGTTCTTGCATTCTGCCGATGAGCGCAAGAAACACATTTGAATGTGCCTACGTAGTATTTATCTGGGAAAATGTCCCCGGGCGGGTTCATTAACTGTGGCGCTGACTGATAAAAGAGGAAAATCGCAGAAAAGGAAGCGCGCACACAGAAGCAATCGGCAAGAATGTCAAGACTGAAAAGCGGCGGGAGCGACATCTGGCGGCAAACAAATGCGCTCGAAATTATAGAGCTTAATTCGAAATAGAGATGGGAATAGGGAGAACCGTGCCGGAAATTAAACTAAAGATATATAAACCGACGGTTTCGCGGAAAACACTTTGTTTCAGATGAAAGTCGAGAATTAATTATTATTCTTAAATGGGATTGCAATAATTATTTCTCTCGCTTTTAATATTCTTAGAACGTATATTGTATAATTAAAATTTGGAATAATGCTTAAAGAAATATTACAATAATATGAATAAAGGGTTTAATAGTATGGGCAATAGAAGTAATTGTAGGAATTTTTATTGTTGTTGTTTGTTTAACAAGCTGATCAAAATATGCGAATTTGTATGGTAAATATAGGAAATGTTTAGCTAAAAATTCTTGAATTTAGTTCGTATTCCCGAAATTTCTAGGCCGTGTTAATGATGGACTACTATCTTCATAAGTCATGCCTAGAGCTAATTTGTCTACCACAAATAAACATTTTTTTGGTTTAATATGTCTAGACTGCTTTTTTAAATTGATACCTTCGAAAAAATGTATTAGTGTTCATATAAAAGGAACTTGAAACACGTAGGTAAGTCTGACCATGAGTTGTTTGTTAAAAAAATATTTATGAGTTAGAAACATGTGCCGAATTCATTTGAATAATATTTGTTTAATGTATTTTATTATAAACAAATTTGTTACTATTATTTTAGGTTGACTTTGTATGTTTTTTGCTTTGTGCTTTTATTATTTTATATTTTACGTATCACAACCAATGGGTGCTTTGAAAACATATTTGCCGGGCAAGGAAAGTCCTGTTTAAGCATATTTATAAGAAAATTATGTTTTTCTTCGCAGTGTTTACACAGCACAGTTAAAGATTCTATGAACGAGTTTATTGCGAGTATAAGAATTCCACTTGTTTTTGTTTATGATTCCTGTGAATTATGCCGGTAACAAGCTGATTGATACCTAGAAATGCAAATTCTAAATTTAAAGCATAAAATAAAAATTATTTTAGTAATATTAATTAGTTTTAAAATTTTTATCCTGTTATTTATTCTTTGTATCCACAGAAAAATATGTGATTCCCCAGAATATTGATGATTTATTAGTATTTGTTTTTCATATCCTATTAAATTGTGCATAATGGATACATATTGTTTTTTATAAAATAGAATCTTAAATTTTTCTTGATAGTGAACAACCAAGAAAACTTTAATGCAATCGTTTTAAGATTAGGTATGTCAGTCTCAATTATCTACTTTGGGATTAAGATATCTAATGGTTAGAGAATGTTATCAAACACCCATGCAATACAATGCACAAATACAATTTACTAGTAACAAAAAAGATGAAATATGGACTAAGAAGGCATCCAATTTAGATATTACTGGACCAGCTTCTTCTTTCTTCCAATGTATTTCCCGTAGCTGTGATGACAAAAAATCAAGGAATACCACCCTACAAACGTTCAAGGAGTACGGGGAGGAAACAAACAGTTTTTAGCCAACTAAGGAAATTTTACAATACTCTAATAAGACAGGAACAATCACATTTTTGATGATCTGTAGAAGCAGTTTTCGTACTGTAACTGGAATTTTAACCACATTTTGACATTGCCAACTCAATAGGCTTTCCAAAATGAAGCTAAGTGAGCCTAATCGCGTCCATTTCTACCAACAGGAAGATTGGGCGATTCAACATGTTTTATAGGAGAGTGCCCAGTTCTGTTCTCAATGAGACCCCCAATAGAAAATTCACTGCAGCTTTGAGTGTCTTTCTGTCTTTGCTTATCAGGTCTGTTGTAAATTTTGGCACTGTTTTGTGACTATTCTTGTAGTGGTTGCTTTTGCAATGTCGCCGAAGGGTTCTGGCCTATCATTTGTATATTTGGTTCGCTGATAGCTTAGACTGTGTGCGTCTTCCGACCAAAAATGCACAAGCGGTGATCGAGTCAAGTACTGAAGTCTTTTTGGATTGTATTCTCTCCATCGGTCATAGTAATAATCACATAGTAATAAACACTCGAATATACACTGACACGAAGAACCCAAGTAGCATCTATTTGACTTCGAACTAAATCTGACCTAAAGCGACGTTAGACTCTGTGCAAATTTAGGTCGGGTGCTGGTGATACGACCGGTGACGTCGCTTTCCTATTAAAAGCGACGTCGTTGGATCCGAGTCGGTAAATCCAACGATCTGTCGACGTACAAAATAACAACGTACCATTTTTATTAATTTCCCAACGTCGTTCCCACGTTGGCTTGCACGACGTACATATACTTGAACTAGCCCGACGTCTACCCGTTGTCCGAATAGGATACGTCCCACTGATAATCCCTAAAGTAACGTCCAATTATATTTTGTTGTATTTTATGTTCATATTTATAACCTAATTTACGTATCTCTGTTTACGTCCGTAAATACAACCCATTAAGTAGCATTTGCGGCCTAATGAACATCATGAACATAACCTAATAAACAGTTTTTGTAAACAAACTTAATTTTTTTATTATGCCTAAAAAACACTAAAAAGGCATTTAGACATTCATCTACATTTTACAGAAAGCTAATAAATAAAATAATAATAGTAGTAGTGATGTCCTGCCTCCACCCACGAATGTTTTTTATCCGGAAGAGATGCTACATTACACTGGTGCATCTTAATTTCATTTTTTAGTTTAGGAAACTAGCAGACCCCATCCTCCTCCCACATGTGAGGTACTGGTTCCAGTTCCTTTTAAATTTTGTATATATACTATCTTAAAAAAGTGGCTGCCCTTTTTTTTAAGGAGAAAACAAAAACTAAAATATAGTTGCACAAATCCACAAATCACTGATACGCAAAGTGAGGTTACGTGGCGTACGTTGGAATTATATACGTCATAATACGATTGCCGGTCGTCCGGTTTGATGACTTCGGTCGTGTGAGACGACTAATATTGGAGACCCGGTCGGAATTGGTATATTGGTAGTTCATATTAAGTCGGACACAGGAATCCGCCATTCTTAACAAGTATCCGATTGTCAGCCATTTTAAAATCGTTTTTTGTTTTTAAAATTTATATTCACATTCCGATTTCTAGTAGAATAATATTGATAAGGTTGAGTTTCAGGGGAACCACAGTACAGTTTTATGATTAAACCAGCTAGAAAATAAAAAATATTTTGCGAGTTACTTTTTTATAGATATTTTTATTTCATAAATCTACCTAATTTTGAAGGCGCTCGTTGTTTTCCGGAGTATTTTAATCAGATATATCAAAAAAGTGACTTCCGTTGACAAAACTGATGTCTGGATTAATGATTCAGAATTATTATAATATGAAATTAGGTAGGCACTTATAGTTATATTTGAGGAGCGATTATGAATCCATTTGTAATTAGGTAGTTGGGTTAAGTTTTTATGTATTCTTGGTAGCGAATATGAAACCAAACATAACGTAAGTGCTTAGCGACGAATTTTAAGTGACTAAAATCCAACGTAATATGACGTTGGTAATTGGTAGAATTACATTCCCTATTAGGTCAGATACCGACGTCGAGGCGACCCGACCCGTGTATTCCCCATTTAGGTGCAAATAAGGGTCGTCAGGCGGTCGAACCGACGTTGGTACCCGACGTCGGGTTTATTGGACGCGACGTATACCCGACGTTAGATAACGTCCAAATGCTACTTGGGAATCTACCAATCATGCACCGTCACTGGTAAACACTAATTAGAATGTAAATAGTCGGCTCTGAATTTATTAGTCGGCGACTTGATCCTAATATGACACAGCGCGGCATTCCTCGTGGCGAGCGCATTTTTCTAATTCCTTGATGAGGTCGTCGCGGGCAAACGGCATAATTGGCGCTAGGAAGACTCGCTTGTTTGGAGTCATTTTTCGAAGCGGTAAGCGGAGATGGAATCGCCGCGGCTTATAAGCTCTATCTGTATCCGCCGTTCGTTGCCCTCGTTTGATACGATGGCGTTAAAAGTGCGCCTAAAATTAGGGGAACTCTCTGCTTTATTTTGGTATAGTCTAAAGTAGTCGCTTTTGCATTGGTTTTACTGCTTCAGGGACATTATTAGGAAGCATTTGCTTTTTATGTAATTTAACTGTAACCTGAGCTAATTTGTGTTTATTTTCTTTAATTGGTTTTAACGTGTTTAATTAATTTATTTTTCTTCTGAGCACACTACATATTTTGAAATATTATTCTAAGAAGGTGTACTAGTAGGAGTTGGAATATTCTGTATTTATTTTGTAATTCTTATTGATCCTTTAATTGTTTTTTGATGTGATTTTTATTCATTTGTTTTTGCTCGTTCTCTATATAATTAGACGATCCTGTACCGCAGTTTATTAAATACCTGTACTTATTTTAATATGCAATAATATATATATAAGAATCGGTTTTAAAACGTCCTTCGACCTTGTGGGATGTCTAGTCGCCATTGTTTTCGTTCATTCCAGTCTTCTTCACACAGATCCCTTGAGCTCATCACCTTGTGACACCCTCCATCCAGTTTGTCCTTGGTCTTCCCCGATTCCTTCTCTTTTGTGGAAGCCAGTTTAGTACCTTCTGAGGCAGTCACGTATTGTCCATCCTTTACACATGTCCATACCACTTCAGTTGGGCACTCTCTATTTCCTCTACTGTAGTTTTCTGTCTACCCATTTTGTCCCTGATTGTCTCGTTTCGTACTCTATCTAGTCTTTTGTGTTCGTGCTGAGTTCCTTATCGCGTCCATTTCTACCATCAGTAATTTACTTTTTTGTTATTCTCCGTTAACCTCCATGTTTCCGCCCCAAATAACAGATTGCTCTTGATTATCGCATCATAAATCCTTAGTTTTCTGTCTTTACCTATTTCGTTACTCCAGAGTATATTATACAGATTGCATTTCTGGCCCGGACTATTCTTGAGCTTGTTTTGTTGTCGTCTTTCCCGGATTTATCGAAAGTAACGCCTAGATATTTGTATTCGTTACATGTTTGTATATATTCATTATACAGTTTTATTGAAGTTGGATCCGATCCAACGCAGAGATATTTAGTTTTTGTGATATTCATCTCCAGTCCCCAAACTTGGTATTCCTCTTTAAGTTTTCGTGTCATATATTCCATGTCATCTTTCTCTCCTGCACAAATAACCTGGTCGTCAGTGAATTGCAAAGTGTATAAGCAAGAATCTTCACTTACTGGTATGCCCATGTCTCTACACTTGCTTTTCCACTGCTCCCAAGCAGTGGAATATGCAATAAGTATGTGAATAATTTGGTCTGGGTTAATACAAAAGAAATAATAAAGTTTCATAGCTTTATCGTATTTGAAACTACACAAATTGTATACAATTTTTATAACATACGATCTTAAAAAAGGGCGTCAAAGTCGACTGGGGAATTAGCCGCCATTTACTTTGTCTTGGTCGATCTCTACTTTAAAGACCTTGTCAAAATAATCATTGATTGTCGTTCCCAGCCGCCTTAGACGCCGTTTTTTTTTATCATACTGTATCATAATTTTTTTAACTTTGGGAGCACTTTTATTGAGCTCTGGTTTCATTAATACACGATCTAATGGGGCGTTTAGAGCACGTTTATGAGCACGCACGAGCTGAGCGTGCGCGCACGGCTTTCGTTCGCGCTCTCGGCTCCGTTCAAATTAAAAACTTATTTTTCGACGAATGAAGTGATCCATTTGTGCGCGCACAGCAGTGTTGTGTTGGCGAAAATAATGGACGACTAAGAAATAGTCGAAGCTGAAGTCATTGTTATGCACAGCTTAATTATTAAAAAGAAGAAAAATCGAAAACATCGTCGCTGGTGGCAAACCCAAATTTTTAGAAATCGATATAATTTACTGCGACAACTTAGTGTCTGAGGAGGACTATGATCAGTTCAAAAACTTTACAAGAATGACCAGGCCCGACTTTAAATATTTACAAAATTTAATAACACCAAAAATTACGAACAAAAGATACAAATTTTAGAATAGCAATTTCATTAATATCGACATATTCAATATTAATTTTATTTACAAGGTTTTGCCATGCGTTATATTTTTTTTTATTTTTTAATAATACAAAGAATGTTTAACATTCCATAATATAGGCAAGTTTTCATATTTTTCAATTAATAATAAAGCAGATTCATTGATCCACTCCATAATTTTAATAAGGAAAACGAAAAAAAATCACACACGCACGCACGAACGCAGACAAAACAAATTGCCGGTCCAAATTGAGCGTTCGCGCACACATAAAATCCCTTTGAGCACGGACCAAAAACCGAAACTAGACGGCTCACGTTCGCGGTCGCTCGCGCACGGATAGATTCAGAGTGAGCGTGCGCGCCCAGCCGTTTACAGTTGAGCATTCGCGGAGGATCAGTACGTGCGTGCTCAAGTCTAAACGCATCATAAAGCTGAAACTTAAAATATTATGTGGTTTATTTGTGAAACTTTCTCTTGTAACATTTTCACCTAAATTATTTAAATTTTTACATTATTTATAGTATCACTAGTTGAATAACTGAAAAAATGCAGGGTATAATATATTGACCCATTTACCAATAATCAATTGATTAAGCCTTATAAGGCAGATGTTTATGTCAAAGGGGAAAGTCACATACGTATTCGATAATAATTTAAGTGTGAACGGAACGGAGATGAAAATATTTATCTGGTTCAGTCTAGATTACTTACGCATTAAAATGCTGCAAATTGATTTATTAAGAATATAGTTTTCTTTAATCACGAGATATGTAGAGAATTGACACAGCAGCAATATCACTTTAAAATTTATAAACTTCCTTATTGTTTTAACTATCATAATTTGAATATTACACGATACTTAATAGTACCTTGTAAAATATTAAGTGAGCATTTCTATTACCATTTGAAAATCTGCAATTTCAAATATATCTATTTGATATATTGTTTCCTCAATATACGACTGAACATTAATATCTTCTAGTCAGAAATGGCAAGATATATTTTGCATTAAGCAAATTACTAAACGCTTGCTAGAATCCTTGTATTACTAATCATAATTTAATGAACTCTCTAAATACTGCCATTAAAAATATATTTTCAATAAGATTAGTTTGCTTTTACCGAGAGACATTGCCTAATTGTCTCGTTAGTATAATAACGGATGCATTTGGAATCATTACAATCTGATAAATATGAATGACTCGGCATGTTTATTTAGTTTGCGCCAATTCTGAACCTAGATGGCTTGTTCGGTTGTTATCGATAGGGATTAACAGAAATTTAGATTTCATTTGCAACGGTATCTGTACAATTTGCATGCATGTATATTTAATAGTTTCGAAGTAAAGTTAATTGTGAGAAACGCTGATCCTGATTATGTTCTTGTTTGTTACTAAGTTGCAGAAATAATAAATGAAGATACGTTTTCCTACGTATTCCGTATTATACAGTTAATAAATCATAAGAAAACTGTAATTAACTTTAAAAATGGAGTTATCTATATGTTTTTTTTATTAAATTAAATTTCCTTTGTTTATGTAGTCCCGCCAGGTTCGTTGAACGTTCGTTTTTTTTGTGTTCATTACAGATAATGATTTGAACAAATAAGTATAATATGTTTTGTGCAAAAAACATTGGGTTGTTAATCCTTAGAGATCATTTCCTCATTGCGATTAGTAATGAAGCTTTTAGAAAAGTAGGTTTCCTTATCAGCATGAACTAGATACAGTTATTGTTAGTGTCGAAATATCTATTTTCTTGCCAAAAATTCTAAACTGTAATGAAGATAAAGCATAGTTCCTCACTAGATAGATGTTTTTAGGCTGTGAGGTTGAAAATAATGATAGCGATACGTTATGTAAATAGGCAACCGTTTAAGTATGTTACTAAGAGAAAGTACGTTCAATAATTAAACAATTATTTATATACAGGGTGAGCACTATTTATTTAAACAAAATTAACAAGTTTTTTTACGATTTGTTTCCAGGTTACAAATTTTGTCCATTATTCTGTGTAATAGCTCAAAAAATATTGCACCTTTGAGGTATAATTATTATTATAATAATAGGTATCTAAAAGTTGTTTGCAAAAATCTCTACCTTCAAATTACTAAAAATGTATAATACGTCCTAGAGAAAGCTACAATTAAAATACTAGAATTTAGAATTTAGAATGAGTGGGAGGGGGGTTAATCACTTCGACCTTACAGATCCATTGTGTCTCCCTTTCTTGAATCATAACTCATCATACAGTCCCAGGGCTTTGACAAAAGCCAGTATCTGGGACGGTTTTATAGAGGGTAGTTCTCCATCTTCAATATCAGTCGTACCAAAATTCATGGCACGAATGGTTGTCGTCTCGGCGCACTCAGTGATGAGGTGTACTGGTGTTTCTCCATCTTCCCCACAGAATCTGCATTCGCCGTTTCTTCTTAGTTTCAATCTACTGAGGTGTTCATTGAGGAGACAGTGTCCTGTTAAAAACCCCGTGACAATCCGAAGAGCTTATAAAACAATCAACTTTTGATTTTTAACCACAATTTCTCTTGGCGGAAGATAATGAGAGGCCAAATTGGCATTTGTCGTAAATTTAGAAGTTTAATTAGTGGAAAAGTTAAAAGTTTGATAACTTTTTCTACTAACTGAAAATGTCTACCACTAATTTTCACGTTCTGAATGCTTACATTGAAATTACAGGAACAAACATCTACGCTAATTGAAACCACTAATTTATTCCACTAATTGCAAGGCTCTGAATGAACCTTAACAAACTTAACTTTTTCCACTAATTATGCTTCAAAATTTGCGAGTAGTGTCTCCTATGTTGGCCTTTGAAATATCATCAGTCAAAAGAAATTGTGGTCAGAAATAAAAAGTTTATATACAGGGTGTCCCAGAAATAAGTGCAAGTATTTAACTGGTAGTATAGTTCAACCCCAGAAACACACCTATGAGGTTTTTTTCGCGAAAAAATTCGAAATTTTTTGAAATTTTTTTTGAAAAATTTAGTTAAAAAACATAATTTCTTTATAATATGGCAACACAGGTATTATATTTGTCTTACTCAGATCCAGGAAGATCTGTGATTTTTCTTGATCATAAGCCCTCAGAAACCTCTTCGAGTGTCTTAGACCATTGCAAGATTTCCATTCCAGGTTGCGGATGGAATCTTCCAAGTTCTTGAGTTCCGCCTTGAGTTGGTTACCACTTGGAAAGCAGAACGGTTCTGGTCCAGTTAGTGGAGTGTTCGCTCCTTTCCTAGCTAGATTATTTGCTTTTTCATTGCCTTCTATCCCCCATTAAAATACTAGCGTAAATATGATTTTATCATTTTCAAATTCGATGTCACTTTTTTTTTTGTTTACAAGAATATATGTGGTTTGGAAAGGATGGTTATTTTTTTCTGAATTGTAATGATCATCTACGAAAGATTTAGTTGAACTGAGAATAGTATTCGTGGAGTATGACTTGATTGTTGTTCATTACGCGATCACATGCAGGCCTCGCTCATACCACATATATCCATAATAATTTAACAAATAAAAGAAATATTTGTAATTAAAGGAACTTTATTAAACTGTACTACTAATTAATAAAATGTTTACATAATCCCCCACAGCCAAACGATATGATTGTAAAATTTATGCCTCACAATACAAAACTGTCAAGGGGAGAACCTTTAACATTCCACAGAGATGTCGTTTACAGTTCATCTACATTTTTGGGCTCTGATGCACAATAGGTTCCCACGCATTTAACACTTTTTTGGGATTGTTTTGCAAGATTATCTTAAATTGAACATTTTTAAGCAAAAAAATTGTTGGATGAATGTGTTTTATCTTTAAAAAGCAGCAAAAAAAAACGTATTTTAGGTACAGGCGACGGACAGTGAATATGTAAAATTTTCTACACGGATTCAGTAAAAACATCACATATTAGTACTTTATTACCTTATATAGACGTGGAATGACCTAATTTAAGCACAACAATCTTCTTTGTAAGCATAAAAATTAAGAAAATATATTTATTTACATCATCTCAAGCCAGCAATTTTGTGACTTTTTCGATTGACAGTTAATCGATCATCGGTATGTCATCTCTGGTCTTCGCATAGAATTTGCGACGTTGTCAATAAAATTATTTTATATGATTTTCTTCCGAAATAAAGTTGACGTGGAGAGACTTAAAACGGTAAGCTATCACTTTAGTGCAACAAAAATTGAACGCTGTCTAGTAGCTTATTCGTTAATGTGGATTATTTTAAAGCCATTTCTGAAATAAAATTTGCGGATTTTTCAGGTTCTACGAAAATATAATTTTTTTAAATATATACTATTTTTCGACGCGTAATCAATGAAGTTTTGTCATTAGGCACAATTAAGTTAGCCTGGTTATTTGGAGGATGTTAATGCATTGGTTAGTCTGGTTATTTGGAGGGTGTTAATGCATTGGTTAGCCTGGTAATTTGGGGGTGTTAATGCATTAGTTAGGTGGTTATTTGGTAGGATTGGTTGTGGTTTTTACTAATTTTTATTTGTTTTTTTGATATTTTAAATCGCCAAAATCCGCATTTTTTCTGAAAGAATACTGCTCTAAAACACCCCTGAAGTCCTTGTTAAAAAAAAATGATTTTACACAGGGTGAGTATGGCAACACTGTGCATAACCTTGTATATTACTGGCTTTCTGAAGGTTATAATAGGGAGTTTTCGCATTGAAATGTAGTAAAAATTTCGAATTTTCAATTCTTTTTTTTCGTAGAAAAAGTGGTTCATCCAACAATTTTTTTCTTTTAAACTATTCCATTAACTATGGGATCCACATTAAAAATTAAAAAAATCTCGAATTCGTGGGGACCTGTTCTGCACAAGACCCCATTTTTGTATTTAATATACCCGTAAAGACGTTTTTTCAGTGTTCTCCCCAGGAAAAAATCGTTCAGCGAAAGATCCTGTGGTCTCTTCCTACTGTAATCCCATCCAGGGAGTCCATGTTTTTCATTTCTTCAACATGAAAGATAGTTGTTGATGAGTCATTGTTTTCTTCCTGTTCAATTATCAGTGCCTTTAGTTTCAAACCTCTGCGCAATTTATTCTTTGAATTGTTGACTTATTCGCTATAGGCTTTCCGGAGACTGAGCTGCGAACAAATCTAAGACAGCGGGAATACTATTTCCAGCAAAATACCCTTTAAGCATCGTAACTTTTTCAGAAGTTGCGAAAATCTTAATTATTTTATACAAAATTACCCATTTAGTTCCTTCAAATTCTTGTAAACAAAGTAAACAAAATGTTCTCTGGGCTGTATTATTAATTTTACTAATCTGAAGATAGATTTTTGCAAATAACTTTTAAATGACTGTTCAAAATGAAACTAAATTCTAGAAAAAAGTACAACTTTAAATGCTTCTTCAAAAAAATTCCATACAAGTTTTGCATAAAATTATCTGGGGAGAAAATATTTGACCTTTTCAAAACCTACATGGGATTTCCTATGACCCGTATTCCTATGCACCACACGGTAGTTCTTATTGTTCATGCAATATGCTGTTTATATTTTCTGAAATAATAAATAAACTAGACGATAATGTGAAAAGTCATATGTTTTAACTGGGACTTAATACAGCGAACTATTTTTACGCCTATTGTAGCACCATTTTGATTCAATATCACTGTATTGGAGAGGCAATAATGGAAATTTAAGACCTTACTGCTGTTTATTGAAAAATCCGACTTTTTCAAACAGACAAGTAACTTACAGTATGCTTTCTTACATCACTGTTTATTTCTCCGTTTATTTAGAGAGATTAAATAAAAATAGAGTAAGCTCCTTTCTCTACAGTTAGCGTTGTGGCTCAGTGCGTGAGGCTTTTGTAATTCCAACGTTTTTATCGATCAAATATTTAACTGGATCTTTATGAAGGAAAATTTTATTTTACTTGGCATTTTGAAAGAGCGGTGTTCTTTGATAAGACGCCCGAGCTTATCTTGTATATTTTGTATTGTATATTCGTATAAACAATATTGTTGGTTTATTGTAACTATGAAAATGCTTATTATATTTAAACACTTTTTTTATTAAAATATCAAAATATACTATTATTTTTTATAGTATATTTTTAAGCTAATTAATGTTAACTTTATTTGTATTTTAGTGCTTTGTTTTAAATACTGGTTCTTTATTTCATGTTAATTTTTCACCATTGACAAAAATCCCATTTAAAATATTCAACGAAACGTTTCCCGAATGGCTTAAAATACTTTTATTTTGATTAGCATGTCGTTTAGAGAAATAAACTTATCAGGAATTTTTAATAATTTTTAAAGTTAAATAAGCTTTTTAGTAGTAGCTTTTTCAGTTACTCACCTATTTAAATATTAAAAACCTTCTAGTATTGTTCTCTTCTACACTGAAAGTATTTAGTCAGAACAGTGATTCATACATATACTTCCAGAGTTATTTGACGTTGTTTTTACTTGCGATTACATTCTATTTGGGATTATTGACTCTACTTACTTATTATTTTACTATTACTACATTTTATTTGGGGATTTTTTACTGAGATCCTTTTTATTTCCTCATTAGAATATTTGGAAAGTAATAAAACATATTGATTCTAAAACATGTTCTCTATTATAGTACTTATTTAAAATTATTATGATCTTACTAGTTTTTGATTAACTTGCAATATTATTAGAATTAATACACCTTAATGTCAATTTTAGCAATGTGATTTGTTAGATACGATGAATGCTTATTACTATTCATTACCTGCAATTAATTGTAGAAGGTTGATTTCGGTTTTATAGATAAAGAAAATCCACTATTTTTCTTACGCTGCAATTGCTGTAATTTTGTGAATTTATGTATTTTTAGTATGCGTTACATGTTAATTTAACTTGGATATTTTCGTTGTTTATCGTTGAAAAATTGCACTTTCAGTTTCAATGCCTATGCAATAAATTGCAGTAACCTTATTCAGTTGCGACTTATTTTGTCGTGAAGTTTTACATATTTTTTACAATAGTTTTGTCATTTCAGTTTTCAATTTTCTGTTAGTTATACATGTTTAATTTTTCACTTCAAAATTTAATTATTTTTTTGTGATAAAAATAGTATAAAATAAAAGAAAATAGTCTCAATTACAATTACAAATATTCTCATATTAATTATTACTTGTCTTTGAATTTATTTATTTTTTTCTTGTATTGACTAAAGCATCAAATTCTTTTCATGGTTAGGCAAATTTGTGTATGAACAAGGAGTAACTGCTAAGTTTGTATTTGTGGCTTTTAAATTCAGTATTTTTACATAAAATACAAACAAACAACAAACAAACAAACGCTTTATTGTGCAAAAAGCCAAAACAGCTTCATCGACAAAGCACTCACAAAACTAACAAAAGCACAAAAAAATACAAACAACAAAAAATACACAATACAAATCATACAATTCAAATAAATCTAAGTCATTAAAATTACAAATAGGACCAGCATGTAAACAATTATTGCAGAACAGTAGGCAGTAAAAACACACACCGGAAAAGTCTATGGATATTACAATTTTATCCAGCCATCGTCAGTAATTTTATTATTTGCATTTCTGATATAATAAAATTAAAATAAACAAATAGTTTACAGGACGAATTGGAAATAAAAATGCGAAATTTACCGAATTTTTCAAATTTACCTTGATTTTTATTGAACTCAAAAAAATACACACATTTTTTTTATTCTAAACTGTGAATTTAAAAAAAAAAGATAAAATCATTTTTACTTAATAAAGGGTATGGCCTCCTCTATTGTTCATTACAGCCCTACATCGTCTCTCCATGCTCCTGATCAGGTTGTCGATCTCTTCTTGAGGTACAGCCTGCCACGCTGCATTCACGGCCCCAACCAGATCCCTACGAGTTTCACGAGGCATACCCATTCTCAGAATTCTTCTTTGGACCGCGTCCCATACGTGCTCGATGGGGTTGAGGTCAGGAGATTGTGCCGGCCAGGGTAAGATGTTTAATTGATGAGCATTGATAAACTCACTTACCACTCTGGCTGTATGAGGCCGAGCATTGTCATGCATGAGAATAAAGTTTCTCCCAAAATCATTGGCATATCGTAACACGACAGGCTCAAGAATTAAATCACGATATGTGATTCCTGTTAGAAACCTTTCAAGAAAAACGAGATCAGTTTTTCGGCCTAACTGGACTCCTTCCCAGACCATAACTGTTCCACCTTGATAAGGGTGCCCTTCCTGAACATGATCCAACCGAATAAGATTTCCCGGTTCTCTCCATACCCTAAGCCTTCTCGAATCCGGATGAATTCCAAAGCGTGACTCATCCGTGAAGAGAACATTGGCCCATTGTTCATTCGACCGCTGAACATGATCTTGACCCCACAAATATCGTACCTGTCGATTTCCTCTCGTTAAGGGTTGAGCTCTCCAGGGGCGTCTGCTTCTTAAGTTGACCTCTCTTAATCTATTGCGAACAGTGTCAGGACTAACGGTTACATTATGTGTTTCCTTGAGAATTAAAATAAGCTCTGGTGCTGTAAGAGTCGGTCGGCGTCGAGCATTTAATTGTAAAAAATGATCTTGCTGAGGGGTGGTAATGCGATGTCGCCCTGTGTGCTTTTAGCAACATCACCACTTTCACGGTAGCGTGCACTTAATCGCGATATTACACTTTGCGTTGTATTTAACGCTCTAGCTACGTCGATTTGGCGCATTCCAGCTTCTAGCATACCCATGGCCCTTAGCATTTCGTCTCTGTTAAGATGTCTACGCTCCATAATGTCGTTTAATACTAAACAGAGTTATTTGAATGAATTCTGGCCAGTTATCATGAAAACATAGCCAGTACAGGTTAAATTCGAACAATTGATGCTAGGTGCTTTTTATACATTTGACAAAAAATGCACTTCTACAAATATCCCAAATTTAGAAATAACTAGTGTGACTACTTCGTTTCAATCGAAGTAGAAAGAATCGGCCTACAAATATGTGGTTGTTTATTCAAAACATTTATTTTTAACTTTAATAAAATTATATCCCTAGATTTTTCCGGTGTGTGTAGATATAATTTTATAAAAAAATCTGTTTTAAATAAAAAAATAAGATTTTTTACAACCCTGATTTAAAGTAATATTCTTACTAAATATAAAAATATTGCCTCTTTTTAGTATTTTTCTCCTATGTGGTATATTTTCTGTATTCTTTTTATTCTCACATCACAACGTGCTAAGCTCTTTTAAACTCAGACTGAGGTTTGTTCTCGGGCCATTCCGAGGGTAAATGGTCGGTCTCCGCTCCAAATTAGAGGGTAAAAGAGCCTCGTAGGGGATGAAGAATAAAACCAGACGATAAAAACGTTGACCTCGAAAATTATGTGTTTCGTCCGTGCGATTTTTATTAAGGCTTTTCGTGGTATTTCGAGATGTCCCCATGCGACCTTAATAAGCGCACACACAAAGTTATTTTTGTAATCTAGATTGTTTTTCCATGATCGCGCGAGGTCAGTCAACCATTATTTTCGTTATTTTCGGTTGACAAAGAAGCGAAATTTGTAATTAAAACGTTTGTGGTATAAATGCTGTTATAAGATAAAGTTTTCATGCAATTTAAAACAATCCATGTTCAATACTTAGGTAGTTTTCCAATGATAAAATACTGACAGTGACAGTTGTTCCTTGTCAGTTAAATTTAAAGATAAATTGTTTTATCTAGTAGTGTTTATAGGCTTGTTGTAGCTTAGGCTATAAATGGTTTTGTCGATTTTTAAATAATATGGTCTGTCGAACTTGACCTATACAGGATTGTTCACCACATATGATACGGAGTATTGTAGCTAAATGATTAGATTTTTACAAATTGTTAGTTTTGGGTTCGTTGAAGGACTATTAGAGCTACAGTTTAAAAATATTTTTACAAGATACAGAGTTTGGGACACTCTGTATCTTGATCTATATAAATCTATTTGAAAAAATATAATCTATATAATAATCTATATATAATCTATTTGAAAAAATATCAAAGTTGTATTTTTTTAAACGGAACACCCTGTATATTATTACATTTTTAGTTTCTACGATTAAAATAAAGTTAAATTTTATTAAGGTGTATTACACTTAAACCTTACCGTTTTTGAAATATTTTCAATTTTGTGAAATTGCAGTAAAAATTTTAAGGCTTCATTTCTCCAAGAGTATCAAAGTTTTTAATACTAAATATTTACTAAAGTCTATTTATTGATCAGTTATTGTGTTGCAATAATAAAAATAATACTATCTCATACAGAGTGTCTAAAAATTTATTTTAAATTATTTCTAGCTTTAAACGGCAATAACTTGTTTAATTTAAATGGAACGCCCTGTATATTTTAGGAGAATCAGATGCACAATTTAACTGTCTATCAAAGTGTATTATACCACTTTTTACCTATCCTTTCAATTTTTCGTAGAAAATGCTTTTTCTTATAATTTATACCTCATTTATCAATATACCCATGGAATATTGACATTTTAGATTGTTTTTAAAGCAAAAAATGTACAAAAGGTACAGGCTAGTACTATTATCGTTTTTAGCAAAATGATAATATTACTAGCCCATTTGTATGCTAAAAGAAAACTATTTAAATCTTTTTAAAAGAGTATGCCATTAATTAAATATACCACCATTATTTCAGCCCAAATACTAATTAATTACATACTTACGTTCGTTAAGAAATTATTCTAAATAAATGTGGATTTGAATAAGAAATCAATATAACAATAAGTTATGAAAATGGATGTCTCTGTTGTTAAAAATAAGCATTTGCCAAAAAATTACTTGTTACTTTTGTTACTTTTTACCACACTGTCTCATACACATAAAACAGTCAGTTTTTTAGCATTTGGAGCAATTATTATTAATCAACGCAAACAGTCAATAATTAATGTAGTTTGAATACTGGAATCATATTATTAATTGGTTCTCTTTAACAAATATTTAAACATTTTTTAAATTTTTTAATGAAACCTTATTTTACCCTTGTGACTCTGGTGAACTTGGTATAGTGCCTATGTATGCCTCCATATTAAACAAAATGATACGTGTTAGATTGTGAAAATAAATTCATCATCATCATTGGTAATGAGGAAACATTTGATTAATTATGTTAAAAATCTGTAGAGAAAAAATAATATTACCTCATACTTAATAGAAATAAATATTATTAAAAATATACTTTTCAAAGTGTTTATATTAGGTATTTAACTAATCTTTGTATAAAGAAAATAATGCCATTCAACTATAGTTGAATAAAATGTTCCATAATACCACAAAACTGTCGTTTAGAATACTTGCTTGTTGACATAGTCTATTGCAAATACCAATCTTTTTATGGAATGTAAACAAAACGCAATAATATAGTACAATACCTTAAATATTTAAGAGTAATATATGAGTATATTATTAAACAATCAAAATTTACTGTTACAGAATAAATTTTAATATTATTTAATGCTAACAAATACCTACGAACTACACAAGCTTTTTTATTTCCCATTTACTGATTTTTTTCTTTGGCATATTGATTAATTTACTAAAAAAGTCATTTTTTCGAGAGAGTACTAGTTTTCTATATAATTGGCTATATCTAATTTTCTTTTCTTTCTTTTTTCAGTCAACCTCTCTGGAGTTGGGAGGGTTGATATGTCCCATTTTGATTTGCTCAAAGTTCTGGGAACCGGAGGTAAGTTCAACATATTAATATTTTTGACATCATTTGTGTATTTTGAGTAATTTTTTTTATATATTTTATTATACACTGACCGTATTTATACCGTTTGATATGTAAATTAAAAATCACATTTTTGTTATTTTAACGTTTGAAACATCCTGTGTAATGGTTTAAGAAAGCAAGGTATTTAGAAACCACTTATTTATATTAATTTTAACATTAAAATCATGTCTTTGCTTTGATCCTTATCAACACATCTATGAAATAGTGCTAATTATTTTTTTGTATCACTGCCATTATTGGACCAGAGATGGTTTAAACTCCAGAAGTTGATCGGTACTATGTTCAAATAAAGCAACATTAACCAATATAACTTCTGAACTTAAACCATCGTTTCTAGATTAACTGCCAAACAACAATAATTATCTGACTTTTTAATGACAGTGACATTACAAAAACAATAAACAATGTTTCGTAGTTGTGTTGATGAGGACCAAAATAATTCAATGCTAAAACTGTTATTAATTGTCTTATTCAAAAACGAATAATATCTCAAACAGAAAAAAAATGTTATTGAGAAAAATTAAAAAACAAATTATTCAGAAATGATGCACCTTGATGATAAAATGTTTTTTACATTCTTTACTTTGATAATTATATTCATTTCTTACTTGATAGAGAGTTATCCCGTGGTCTAAAAGGAATTTTTAAGAATGTCAATTATAAACTTGTGTATAGTGCTAATAATAAATTACAACAATTATTAGGTAATCCAAAAGATAAAACACCTCCACTAGAAAGGTCGGGTATTTATGAAATTTCTTGTAAAGATTGTAATCAGAAATATGTTGGGCAAACTAGAAGATCAATATTAACTAGATTAAAGAACATTTAGCTCAGATAAGATATGGTAGACCGGATAAATCTTGCGTTGCCGAACATATTGTTGATAAAGAACATTGTATAGATCTTAATAATTTAAAATTAATTAAACAAGTCTCAAATTACAAGCAATTAGATGCATATGAAAGCATCAGAATTAATAAATGTAAAGATAGTATGAACAGAGTCAACGGTCCAATTCCTTCAAGTTCTTTGTTCCTACTACTCTAGTGGCGGAAATTTAACTGTTACGCTCAGTTGGCTCTGACTCGGTTTGGCTAGATTTTGCCACGCCCACTCGGTGCCCACTGAGCGAGTATATAAACGCTCAACTTGTAGATTGTACTTTAGTTTATAATCATCTGCTGATGATGCTAACATGGTTAGCGAAACGCGCGTCCAGTGTAAAATAAAAGTGTTTTGGTGTATTGTGGTGATTTAGTGTTTTTATTTTGCTGTGTAACACCAAAGGTTCCAACCCTCAACTGTAATTCTTTACTTTGTTGCACAGGGTGCTTCAAACTTTCGCCAATATAAGAAAATGTTATTTTCCCTCGTATAATAGACACATGCGGACTTTTTTTCTAATTTAAAAAGAGGCTAAAAAGTCAAATAATTTATCTACAAATTGCTTAAAAATCATCACAATCGGCCCACTAGATGAAAATATACTGAACTTTAAAATATATGAAAATTTTAAGGTGTCCATTTTTCGTTCTATTTTTTATATTATTATATAAGTTATTTTTTGTTTTTATTTGTTTAGTTATATTTTTAGTAGTCAACATTATAGATAATATTCTTTGTCTATATTTATCGCTGACATTTTTGACAGTGACAATGAAAGCTGATGATTGATTTAAAGTCGGTGTCAAAAGTTATAAGACTACACTTTTTATTTAAATTTTACTACATTTAAATTTTTATTGGTTTATTTTTGAAATGCTTAATAATTTTTTTTCTAAATTTGTTTTGACGATGAGCTCTTACTGTGGAAAGCTTTGTTGAAGGGCATAGTATGACTCGAATTTGTGATAATTCTATGCCTACTGCAACGATGTTTTTATAAAAATTAAGTTTACAATCTACACTGTTTCGTAAGGTGTCGTTCACAGCTAAATAAATATTTTGTCTGAACGTAATTATAAATAGTACAAACATTGAAATTGTTATTATTTATTAAAAAAAATATCAAGTTTGGGTACATTTGAACAAGCTTTTTAATAAACAATGATAAAAGTAAATTTATCATTTGCATCAGCATGTGATATTAGAAAAACAAAACATGTTTTTAAGTGAGAAAGTTATTTTCGCTCACGAGTTCAAGATATTTTTTAATCTTGCCACATACCTAACTGTATGGCGTACAAACCGTGTTCTACACGCATTTCATGAACATCGCTCGTTATTAATTATGTGATGATTTGAATTAATTATAATTGTGCAGCGAAAACTGTAACGAGGTTCTATTAATTATAAAAATTAGCTAGTGTAATTATATACAGTGTGACCCAGTAGGTGCTTATTTTTTATCATTAACTTTATGGTACAAAAAAAAATAATTTAAATTAGGTCTTGACTAATAACATTCTTAATTCATTACATAATTTTTATACATAATAGTAGTTCTTAAAATGAGTGCTTTCAATTCTGCCATTAGTTGTTTCTTTTCTAACTTGACTTCTTGATAAATACATTTATAATTTTGAAAGTAATATCATCATCATTTTCAGCTTACTCCCTCACATACTCTCTTTGCAGTTGGGCCAATTGTTATCTATTTTTGGCTATGCGGGCCCAATATATCCCTGCTAATTTCCTAATATCATGGTCCCATCTCAGGTTTGGTCTTCCTCTAGGTCTCTTAATTAGTGGGTAATTTCTCGTGGGTACCAGTAATTCTTGTGGTCCATCTATTGTCAGTTCTTCTTGCCAGGTCTCCTGCCCATTGTCATTTGAGTGATTTGACACTGTGGATGGCATCTATTACATGGGTTTTTTGTCGTATCCGTTCTATTATTTTACAGTCTCTCTTGGTTATTCCCAGCTAGTGATGTAAAATTTCCAGAAATATATTTCCTGAAACATTGGAAATATATGGAAATATTGGAAATATATGAAATATTTTAAAAAAAAAAGAAAAACTGAAATATTTATTTATAAAAATCATAACAAAACATCGCAAAACACAAAATGCTTATACATAAACACAAATAAAGAGTTATTCTTCAAATTAAAAAATAAATTAAGGTTAAATTTGCACAAAAAAAATTATTTTTGACACACTAGTCGAGCAAGAGGCATATCTTTATCGCCGTCATCAGCATCACACTCAATAACATCTTCTTGCCAGTCTACTTCCTCAAAATCTTCAATAGTATCGGAAAAAATTTTATCTATTGCCGTTTCCTATTTTATTCAGCAAGTTTTCATTGTGGGGTACATAGAGTAGCTTAGCGGCTCTATCATTAGTAAGCCTGTTTCTCTTTTTTGAATGAATATGACTAGAAACGCTAAAACTGCGTTTGTGACTGCGTTCCGTGGCAGCCGAAGATGCTGGCATCATCAACATTCATGAAGCTACTTGTGATAATGAAGATGAAGAACACAGTCCTTTCCACCAGGAGTCTGGGTTATCAAAACAACTTTTCCATATGAAGTTATTTCCAAATAACTTGCCACTTCTACAACGGTGATCTGCTATTTCATCTATTATTTCTTGCTCCTTTATATTGAGTTTATTTTTTGATATATTAAGTATATGCATTCTATGGCAGAAATAATTTGGGTTTCATCAAGTTCAGAACCTTGTGATTTTTGATTTAGTAATTCTGCAGCATAATGAACGGGTTTAATAACAAATTTTTCTCTTTTGTCAACACACTTCAACAATTCGGATTTTTCTTTGTCATCAAGTGAGGACAATGCAAGATTATTCTGAATTACCCTTCTAATATCACAAAATGCTTTTACAGCAAAATGAATAGTGCTATAATCTCCTTCTACAATTTTTAACCATTTGCCAATAGGTTCAAAAACGTTAATTACGTAGGAAATTTGGGCCCAAAATACTTCGTCATCTAATATCCACTGCTTAACATTTTTATCAATCATTTGTGTTGCTTCTTGTGGCATTCTAAATTTGAATATGATTGAATTTCTCCCATAAGTACTCCATGCTAACCTCGATGCTAACTTAACTAATAGAAAGTAATATATCTCATAAATTTCACAATGATTAGTAAATTATTAAACAAGTCTGTTTGAGTAAATTTGCGAATATTAGATGACATTAATGAGATAATAATAATGTATTCCCCCATAAAATTTTCAATTCATATTAATTAAAGCTCATAAATTATCATGTTGTTGGTGGCCAGTATACTATTAAATACCATTTAACTAAGATATTTTGTGTAAATAAGATATTTTCTTTTTTATATTGTCTTCTATTTTTTTTATCAAAACAACTAGCAGTACACACAGTTTTTGACGCATTGTTGACGCCATAATTGTCAAAACATTACATTATTTGTATTTTCATCATGACCTAGTTATTTCTAGAGCATTCATAAAGTATATTTCATGTTTGCACGAACTCTTATAAAGAATTGTTTATCTTAGCAATAACCTTGCTCAGTTACTTAACAATTACTTGCTTTTTTCTTTGGCAAAATAATTATTGTTTGTTGTTTCTGTTTTATCGTGGCACTGGCACTGTGTGTGTGTAACCGAGATACATGTAATGTCAACTTTCCGAGGTTCAATACACTTTCTCACAGTTTTATCGTCATTTCTGGGTATTTCTACCGTCCAGAAGGAATTTTAACCTGTTTAGATATATCAAGTTGGTAAATATATTGTCGAAATGTAGTAACAGACGAATGGATATAATAATAATACAGCTAAATAATTAGCTATATTATGTTAATAGTATTTTCAATAATATAGTATCTTTCTTAAGTGATACTTATTTCCATGTTTTATAAATGTACATGGTGAGTTAAAAGCTGTTTCAAATGATATACAGTATGTTAAGATATTTTAGCACCAAACTGACGTATTAGTTCCCATTTATATACTGAGACATCAGCAATGATTGGAAATAGTTGGTTATTCTGATTTTGCTCGTTTGGTTGGCAATACTTAAATACTTACACAGTAAATTTTTATCAAAGCCACCCAATGATTTTTCTGTCGTATTTTACCGTTAAAAGAACCATATGAAATAATACTGCGAGTATCTGCGAAATCGTTAAAAAAATTGACTATTTAAAAAAAACGAAGAGAAATTATTTTATATTTTAGAAGGTTTGGCGTAGGACTTTGAACACCCTGTATGATTTAAGATTACGATATTTATAGCAAATAAGTACAGATGATCTAAAGTAAATACCCAATATAGTTATGATTTCAGGGCAGTTCTTGTATTTTTAGTAATTTTTTTTAAGAAAGACTGAAAAATATATACATTTTTTTTATTTATTTATTAATATCTCTGAAACTACCGAAATATATTTAGTCATATCTTAGGATTATGCAAAGTGATCGGAAAGTAATGCAATAATATACAGTGTGTTTCATTAAAAAATCATCCCGATCCATTCACATTTTTTTGAGCCACCCTGTAGAAGTTAATATATTTTTCTGAAATACATCCTAGTACATAATTTTGGTTAGCACTTAAACAAATTTCCCTAATTTAAATTTGCTAGAATAAAAAAGCTACCGATGGCCGACGCACTTTTGCCAGACACTGTATAGCAATAGTTATACTTTATTGAGAAGCTACGAAACTTTAAAAATAATAGCGATAACTATTATTTATGAAGATTTTACAATTTTAACAATGTAGGGCTGAAAGATTTCCCCTATTATTTTACTATGCTTACTTATTTTGAAATTCCTCCACTGGGGAAATACGTTGTACCTTGACCCAACTCGTAAATTTTATTGCTAAATATTTTTTGCAATTGTTAGTATTGAAGGATCCTTATAACCACATTTTACCACAGGCACTTGTAGTATTAACACAGATTATACAGATTATAATCTTTGTTTTTCTTTATTGTTTTCGTGGTTCCAATTTTCGGAATCGGGCACTAGTTAGGTGACTAGTTTGCGCACATAGCACGCCCACTTATGGCCTCTAAAATTGTGCACAGCGCCTGACCGGCACAGTTATTACAGAGATATCGGAAAACCGAATAGCGTCATCCAGTATTTACGCGTACCTTATCATGGTTACGATATGCGCGAGTCAATTTTAACGCAACACCCGCTAATAACGTTACCGCCTGACGTAATTTGCGGATCAATTACACCAAGCGCTCTTTCTAAATAACCTCTGATAACGTTTAAAAATTGCTTAAATGGGCATGTGCGGGTATTTGACAACCGGAGCCGGCCGGCGAGATCTTTTATTTTAGGTTATGTTTGAATTGTTTTGAATTATTGCTTTAGTTTTATTAGGTAATTTGATATTTAAGTAGCTGGGATTAGTTTAGGGTCCAAAATATGGATTCCACCTCTTCCAATACTAAAGAACCTATAGAGAGTCTTAGGTTTACAGCAGATGACGACTTAGCCCTTCTAAGAGAATTTGTTGCTTGTTGCCCTAAACCCACTGGCAGACGTTGAACAATAAAACACAGGAAATAAGCACTTTAGCCCTTTAGTTTTAAAAAATACCTACTAAACAAAACAATTTCAAAGTTTTAAATTTAAAGTTAGGTTAAGTTTAAATAGCACACGCGACGCGATCAGAATTCTTTCCGATCCGATAACTATAAATGAAGAGAGTTAATACCACCTCACGTAAAGGAAATAACACCTGGCCTTATTAACGTCCATGCACGCTATTCAGTTTAGCGATATCTCTCTATTACGCTGTTTATTGTTATTTTACGCGAGTTTATTTTTGCGCACAGGAAATTTGACTCGTTTGCACATCGTCATAAAAAACAATTTTCGTACCACGAATTAGGGACAAGATTTTTATCTGTACACTTATAGGATACGTAATCTGTGGTGTTAAGAAGTAAATTCATTTAGACAAAAATAGCAATATTATGTAACGATATTTTAAAAAGAGAAAAAGTAACTTTCCTTTCAAAATTGTTAGGTATACAGGCACATCCTTCTTAATAGGCATAGCGGATAATAAAGTCAATGACTTAATTGTTGATTTAATTTTTTCAATTACTAATTCCACACCGCTATGTTTTTGCTTTGAATTTCTCCGATGAATCATATAACCTCATTCATAATTGCATTGCTTTCATTCATGATGTGGTTACTGTAATATTATTTTTATTATTATATTGGGCGTATTTAAAATTACCGTAAAGTTCTGAATTAGTATCCATTGGCTCATTATTTGTTTCAATGTTTAAAATTTTGTGGTCACCTAGAATGAGCTAAACAAACTGTTTCTTCAACTTGAAATCTATTTTCTTATTATATCAATATTTCATGGAGTAGATCTATAGCTGAATGTCCAGGCCTGTCGTACGCTGTCTCTAATGGCGCCGTCACACGGGTGGAAATGTAAATACGCAAATGTATAGACAGATACGCGGAAACAGACGACAGGACGAGCTGTGCGTCTAGCGTACGACCTTTAGAATACCTGTTTTGGTCTTCTGAGTCCGGTATTTTCTTTGTTAATATAGGTTCGTTCCAACCCGCATGTTTTGTACAGTTATGAGACTTGGTCAGAAAATAGCATCAGATTGAAACACCTCTTTCTCATTAACACAACGACTTTTAATAATAATACTGTTTTAGTTCCAAACAATAAACGTTCACTGAGCTAAAAATACTTTCATATCCAAACCAACTACGTTTTTGGGCTGAACAATCCCTTTTTTCTGCCAATTTCTTGGTATGTAACTTTTCTCCATATCTGTAAATATAAAACGATATTTTCTTGCTAAATTTCCAATTGCGTTGATCTATTTTTAGTTACTAGTTGTCATACCTCACAGAAAGCTTGTTGATGTAGGTTAGGTTAGGCTGCTGGAGTTTGGGATCATGTTTGATGAATTCCGAGTGATGGTTTGAATTCCCTCACTCGGTGGCATTGGGCCCATTGCGATACCCCTGTACTGTTGTACTAAACCTTCCTCTCATTATTTCTTTGCGTTAAAGCACTTCCAGCTCTTTGCAAAGTTCCCGATGTCGCTGATGTTGGCTTCTGCTGCTTCCTCTAGTCCCTCCAAAAAATCTTGCACTAAAGTTTTAAAACGTCGGTATTCCAGTGCCGGACAGTGCTCTAGCAGGTGCTGTATGGTTTCTTTTTCCTCTCCGCATTCTCTGCAGTAGTCAGTAGAGGTAGAAGGCCGATTCTGCGCCAGTGGCGGTGGCGGTGGCGGTGGGAGCGCACAGCGCATGCGCGTAAATCAGCTAGGAACATGTAAAATAGGCTAATAAACAAGAATAAACGGGTTTGAACCGCTTTGAATATGTACCCTGCTTTAAGGCACACGTGATCGTCTTGCCCGATGAGGGATTGGCGTGCATTTTGCTGCAGTGCAACGGTGCATACCCAGTGCATACGGTTTGGAACAAACCGTATGCACCTATCGCGACGCGTCGCGTAAACAGCCGCCGACTATAAAGTGCACTGCAAAATATTCACCTATTTAACGGTGTTCGGAGCCATTTTAAGTGGTTTATTGGGAAAAAGGAAATAAGATGTGCTCGAGAATAAATTAACGACGCTCTAGGGAAATTGTATATCTTGAAAAGCGTTTTATGCGATTTTATCTTTTGAGGCCTGGTTTGGAGGGTCTTAATTTATTTAAACGAGCTTTAAAATAAATTGAATTAATATTATTATTTAAAACGATATATTATTTAATACAAAGTATACAATTTGATGTTCTAAGTTACTTATATTAGGCAATTATAGATACCAACCATAATTTGATGGATTATTAACACTTTTTAACACTCTGGGAGCACCCATAACCATGTTAGCATTACAGTAAAAGTAAGATAATTTATGCATTTTAAAATATTTTGCAGAAATTTATTGTTTACCATTTACTTTTTCCAAAAGTGTTATTAACGTTAATATGCGAGTTGTAATGTTTGTTTACTTCATATTGGACTTTAGAACAATTTCAGTTTGAACACTCAATTGTTTTGGTACGAAAGCTAAATAAGACGATATTATTAAGGTTTCAAAAAGTTTTTTATTTTTAATTTTTTGTTTAAATTAACACATGAACATTGGTAAAGCGTTTTTCAAGAAAAACGCTTTACAAATGTTCTTAAAAATAAACAAAATACATTATTTTTATTTAACCTTTCGATGGCTGTAATTTCTTCGGGTAGTATTTAGAGCTCATGTTCATAGGAACTTTTTGTTTTATTTTTATCTGTAAAATCGCATACCGAAGTTAGATAAAAAAAAATTTGACACCCTGTATAATAGAAACGTATGAATTTTTCATTGAAAAAATAAATTTAAAAAATAGATTGAAATAGTTTTAGAAATTAATATTCTGAATTTTGATTCTGACTGATTACAGTCGTTTTATTTTATTTATTCAGTAATCAATTTATAGAAACATTAAATTCAGCGGCGTATTTATTGTTCTCCTTAGCAAAATAGAGAAAAATATTATTATTTAATTCAAACGAAACATCAAAGTAGTTAAATGTAATGGCGTTATTAAGCATATAGTTGTTTGTTGTTTACTACGTTTTTTTTTTCAATAATGAGTTGTAGCAATAATAAGTTATTAGAAGAAGATAGTTGTTTACTAAATCTCAGTTGTATTAACATAATTACAGTGATATAATAACTTGTTTATTAGATAGGAATAAAAATTATGTTGGTGTAATATATCAATTCTAAATAAACAAGTATCAAATTTAATTTCTTTCTTAATGTTGCTGTATATATAAAAATATTAATTATTTTTGGATAACAACCCTGTAGTTCTTTATACATTTTTTATATGTTAAAGATTACTTTTTACTTGTATCGAAGACCTGTAGGTAGGTTATTTTAACCAAGCCTAACCAAACCAAACAATTATTTATTTTCATTAAACATATTCGACTGTCTGTGAGAAAATTACTATCACAAATTTATAAAGTGGGATATAAAAAACATATGGTACAATTTTTAATAAATGCATAAATATCAAAGTATACGTTTTACCTAATATAGAATTTTTTAGAATTTAGAACGAGTGGGAGGGGGGTTAATCACTGCGACCTTACAGATCCATTGTGTCCCCCTTTCTTGAGTCATAACTCATCATACAGTCCCAGGGCTTTGACAAAAGCCAGTATCTGGGACGGTTTTATAGAGGGTAGTTCTCCATCTCCAATATCAGTCGTACCAAAATTCATGGCACGAATGGTTGTCGTCTCGGCGCACTCAGTGATGAGGTGTACTGGTGTTTCCCCATCTTCCCCACAGAATCTGCATTCGCCGTTTCTTCTTAGGTGTTCATTGAGGAGATCAACTTCTTAGGTGTTCATTGAGGATAATCTACTGAGGTGTTCATTGAGGAGACAGTGTCCTGTTAAAAACCCCGTGACAATCCGAAGATTGTTCTTACTTAAACCCAGGAAGATCTGTGATTTTTCTTGATCATAAGCCCTCAGAAACTTCTTCGAGTGTCTTAGACCGTTGCAAGATTTCCATTCCAGGTTGCGGATGGAATCTTCCAAGTTCTTGAGTTCCGCCTTGAGTTGGTTACCACTTGGAAAGCAGAACGGTTCTGGTCCAGTTAGTGGAGTGTTCGCTCCTTTCCTAGCTAGATTATTTGCTTTTCATTGCCTTCTATCCCTTGGTGAGCAGGCACCCAGAGTAGGAGGACTTTGTTTTCTTTGCCTAATTTATTCAGCTTCTCTATGCATTCTTTGACCAATTTCGAATTGATTGATACTGAGTTGATCGCTTTTAACGCTGCTTGACTATCAGACAAGATGGCTATTTCTTGTTTTCGATAGTTCCTATCTAAGATAAGTTGTACGCATCTTTGGATAGCGTAGATTTCTGCCTGTAGGATACTAGGGTAAGTGCCCATTGGTTCGGAGTATTTAGCTCTCGGCCCAAACACTCCGATCCCTGTTCCCGTATTGGTTTTGGAAGCATCAATATACCAAGTTATGGTATGGTCTTTTAACTGCTGGGCAAGCGTTTCGCTCTTCCAATCCTTTTTATTGCTCAATACTACATTGAGATGTTTCTCAAAGTTGTACGTTCTTGGCATATCGTCCACTGGGAGTTGCTGGAGTGGTATTTCCGTTTTGAGGGTGTTCCAAGCCCCTGATCTGACAATTCTCCCAGTACTAATTCCGTTAGTGACCATTCTAATCATTGTCGCATTGGCATCAATGACAATGTGCAGTGGTGTTAGATCTAGAATGACCTCCATTGCTGCTGTTGGACAGGTTCTCATGGCTCCTGTGATGCAAACGCATGCTAGTCTCTGGACTTTGCATAGGTTTAGCCTTGCCGTCCGTGGCTCTAGTTTTGTGTACCTGGCAACTGCTCCATAAGTAATCATGGGTCTTACTATCATGGTATACATCCAGCGCAAAATGTTAGGGGAGCAGCTCCATCTATTTCCGGCCAGTCTTCTGCATATCATGAGAGCCTTTATGGCTTTGCTGGTAGTGTTCTTAATATGCCTGTTCCACAGGAGTTACCTAATATAAAATTTAATTATAAAATATTAATAATTTTTTATAGTCTCTTTATATAATATTATAAATTTTGAACAAAATTCTGAGATTTTATATTATCTTTAAACAATTGTTGTTTATTTTATTGTCCTTTATTAACAACCACCTTGGAACTCCTCTTAGAACTTTCTAAAGAAAAGCCTGGGGTAAAGCTCAACAGATTTTTCTTAATTAGAATTTTTCCGTTGTTTGTTCTTTTTTCATCCCGAACAAACTTTCTTTTATTAAAAAAAAATCAACTACGTATAAACTAGAAGTTTTTCGTAGCTCAAATTATAAAGTTTATGTATACTGCAACGTTTTAATTCGTGTATTTTTTAATTATAGGTAACGGTGCAACATTTAATATATCCTTGTACTTTTTTTTATTAATTATCAACGAAATTATAGTTGTTTCCGAAAAACAGACTTAAAACCCTGTTTCTTAGGATGTGGTCTTCCCCTTTGTTCAACTAAATGTAGTTGATTTCAGTTGATTACATAGAATAATACATAATTCGATTAGATAAATTGATACAGAATATTCGATTACATTAACAGAAAATGAATACTTCAACTTGGAGGAGTCCTTTATGGCATTGTAGTCATTTTAGAGACTTCATTATCTACAGGATAGAATCGAGTGAAATTATATTTCGTGATTATTGTTTTCATAAGTATAATTCCTTCTGAATCGTACACACTCTTTAATTTAATCATTCTTTATTGAAAATTAATAGAATATTTTACTCAAGATATAAGCAGTAAATATTTAATTATGATACAAGTATATATTTATATCTCGTGTTTAATAATCTGTATGATGTTTTTATTTTTCATTTCAAATATCCGTTTTGTACGAAAGATGCTAATGCATACACAAGAAATGTTTTGAAACTCTGTTTTCATTATACCTCAGGGAGCTACTTTAGCTGTTTTTTGTTACAGAAGAGTGAAGTAAAAACACATTTTAGAAAGGGCTTTAGCTTTTTGAAATTTAAATAATATTTTTACTGCCTCCCGTCAGGCATCATAAACTAATTTGAAGTGAACCTATAACATTTTATTATAGGTATTAAATAAATAACTTTATAACAAGATAAGGGTGTAAGTAAGGCGTTAATTCCTCTACTGTGCTCAATATTCCTTTATAATGTGACCAACAATTATGGCCCAATGTTCAATTTATTGTCCCATGTCTGGTAGTTTCAGGTAGTGTTATTTAAGAGGACGAATTTCAAAAGTATACTTTTGGTTTTAGTTGTTTTGAAGACCTTTTTAACATTATTAATATCTACTTTGCTATAATAGCAAGATTAGGTTAGGTTAGGTTGCTGGGGTTTGGGATTCCTCTTCATTCACCTTCCTCTCATTCTTTCTTTTCTTGCAAAGTTCTCGATGTCCCTTATGTTGACTTCTGCTGCTTCCTCTAGTCCCTCCAAAAAGCCTTGCCGTAAAGTTTTAAAGCGTCGGTATTCCAGTGCCGGACAGTGGCACAGCAGGTGCTCTATGGTTTCTTCTTCCTCTCCGCATTCTCTGCAGTAGTCATCGTTTGAAATCTTCCATCTCATGAGGTTTACCCCCGTGGGGCAGTTTCCAGTGATAACACCTACAATAATGCTTACTAGGTTCTTTTTTTGTTCTAGTAGTTGTTTTGTCTTTTTGCTATCTACCACTGGCCACAGTCTTCGAGCTGTACTGCAGTCCTCACGGTGTTGCCACGTCTTTTGTTGCTTGGACTTAATGGTAGTTCGTATAGCTTCCTTCAGTGTAATGATCGTCACAAGTGGTGGCCCATCTGACACGGCCTCTTCCCTGGCCTCCTATTTGGCGAGTCTGTCTGCTTCTTGGTTTCCCACCACATAGTTGTATCGAATTAATTAAATTAATTTAATTGATTAATAATTTAATTAATAATGTAATTTAATTGTTTAATAATTTAATTTAATTAATTAATGATTTAATTTAATTAATTCGATACAAGTAGTATTTAAGATAAAAACCACTCGAAATTTGTTCATTCTTTTCAATACACATATTTACGAACACTGAAAGGCAATGAAACAATAACCTTAAATTATAGTTTTGATCAATTGATCATAGATGGCGCAATATTAGTTTTCCAAATTAAAGTTGGTAAAGAAATATTGTTTTATTGAAAAAAGTATGGCTATAGATCCTTTTTTAGTAAAATCAAAAGGCGCAATTAAAATTTGCAGGGAATGATAGAAGACATTGATTATAAACTATGTGCATAACTTTGACCTCGAATAACTTTTAAAGGAATGTTTTTATGGAAAAAGAGACCTTTTTTGTAGAGAGTAAAATTTTGTATTAGAATATGTCTTTATCGAAGCTGTAGGTTCATTTGCTTTGGAGATAAAAAATAATAAAATAATATAAGAAAAAAAGATAGAAAAATTACAAGAAAATGCATTTTCTAGGGAAACTTAAAGAGATAGGTAAAAAATGGTATAATATAATTTGATAGACAATTAAATTGTGCATCTGATTCTCGTAAAATATACAGGGTGTTCCATTTAAATTAAACAAGTTATTGCCGTTTGAAGCTAATAATTATTTAAAGCAAATTTTTAGACACTCTGTATAAGGTAGTATTATTTTTATTATTGCAACACAATAACTGATCAGTAAATAAACTTCAGTAAATATTTAGTATTAAAAACTTTGATACCCTTGGAGAAATGAAGCTTTAAAAATTTTACTGCAATTTCACAAAATTGAAAATATTTCAAAAACGGTAAGGTTTAAGTATAATAAACCTTAATCAAATTTACCTTTATTTTAATCGTAGAAACTAAAAATGTAATAATATACAGGGTGTTCTATTTAAAAAAATACAACTTTGATATTTTTTACTTATTTGGGACACTCTGTATCTTGTATAATTTTTTGAAATTGTACCTCTAATAGTCCTTCATCGAACCCAAAACTTACAATTTGTAAAAATCTCATCGTTTAGCTACAATACTCCGTGTCGTATGTGGTGAACAACCCTGTATAATAAGGAGTAGGAATTGGAGAACAAGTAAATTCTTTTATGAAGAATAGATGTTTCTCAAAATGTTAATAATAAAAAAGGGCTTCCTCTTGTAAAGACTATGGAGGGATATGCAGTGGATAGACTTGTTAATTTAATTTTTATAGAAACTAAAATCCAAAGGCACTACCCCAGATTTATTTACAGTGTAAATAGCTCAATCTGGATGTCTGTCATAAGAGTGTTAAATTAATAGACGGATTTGCATCAAATATTACTCCTGCTCGCCTCATTTCATCTGCACGTGCACGTAATTGGCTCGAAATGCGTTAAAAATATGCTCCCGTCTTCTGTCACATTATCTAGACCACTTTTTTCTTCGCGTTTTTTTCACATGAGTGCGATCTGCGCGTCGTTTCACAGTCCGCTAAACGACTGTTAATTTTAGCGGTCTTATTTATGGAAAAATTATTTAGGACAGGAAATCCCATGCATTGGAAATCTAGAAATATCGTACAGCTGATACACGCGTGTGTTTATATCTGTTTTATATTCGTATGAAACGGTATAATGTTTGGACGATTTTCTTTTGCGCTGTATTAATGTCGTCTAATTATATTTAACAAGCCGTATTAATACAGATATAAGTTATTTAATTTTTAAGAAGAAAACGTGTTTCGTAACCTACCGCATTGAGTTACGGTTAGGTTAATGTCTTTTTTCGAGAAATGTTTTTACATAAATTAATAGAAAACAGTAACTAAATTATACGCTTTATATTTTTTGACATTTTTCCATAAAGCATAGAATTCTTTTTTCGTGAGTGTGAAATGTCTAAAAAAATGAATTTAAAAAATAACGTTAAATAAAAACACTTTTTGTTTGTGTTAAAAAAGTCAAAATTAATTTAAATTTTTTCTCGAAATTTACAATAGGAATTTAGAAACCGATCCAAAAAATTCCCAAGTTAGCTAATAAAATAAATATTGTTTATTTATTTTCAAGTCGTACAATTCCAAATAATTTGTAAGAACAATAACGATAATAAGATAATGCCAAATTTATTAGAGTAAAAGATAAAATAAGAATAAAGGACACAAACAATAATTGAGACCTGGAAAGAAGCCAAATTCAGAATTGAGGATAAACACAATTCTGCTTTTATTCTGCAGGCCGTAGTGAATTCCATTGACCATTGCGTTTTTCCTGCGACACTACCGGGTGCGTCTCAACAGTGGCTCACTCCTATAACTTTTTTACTTTTTCAGATAAAAAAAAAGATATTTGGTATGTTAGTATATGAAATAAATTAGGATTAATTGACGTATTCAATTGTTCCCGGCTACTTCCTGTTTCGCCGGAAATTACTACAATTTTTGATTTTTAAATGGCACTCTCGCATTTTTTCACTTTATTCGATAGAAAATGACACTCTGAATAGAATGACATATCATTTTTCAAAAAAAAAATTGGCTTAAAACAAAATTGCATTTTAAATTTAAATCTAGAGTACCATGGCTGTATTAAAAACACTAATTTTTAATCAAGGAGACTTGGAAAAATAGATTTGATCGTCTAATGTTTTTAATGTCGTGTCCTGGACGGTCCAAATTGTATTCTTAATCATATCTCAATTTTTTCAAATGGAATAAGGGTGGCTCATTAGAATATTTGGAAAAAGCATTTTTTACGAATAATTTGATACCACACACTTAGTAATTTGAGTCAAATTATCGTTATGAATCGCATGTTGCAATTTCAAATAAACCATGTTCGAAAATGTCAAAAGTTGACAAATAATATGTCATTCAATTTACAGAGTCATTTTCTATTGAATTTGTTGAGTTGTATTCATTTCCGGTGAAACAGGAAGTCACCGAAAACAACTGATACGTCAATATATACTAATTTATGTCATATACTAACATAACAAATATCGTTTTTTTTATCTAAAAAAATAAAAAAGTTATAGGTTTTCACTTTTCAGACGCACCCGGCATATCCCGACCACAGTCAACTTACCGTTGCGTGTTGACTGAACGTTTTTTTTTTATAAAAATTGATTATTGTTTGTGTATTTAACGTTGTGTATGCACTGAAAAAAAAGGATCTCTCAGTCGAAATGAATATGACTTTGACCCAAAAGATTGGCGCTTTTCAATAGGGACAAGAACGACGTTTCTTTGCCCAAAGCATTACCTATCTTTTCATAAGCTTTAAAAAATTACTTTAGAGAATAGAAGAATCTATCTGTCCAAAGTATTTCACTCTTGACCCAAAATGAATATGCAAAGAAGTTCTTGCTACAAGAACAATAGTCTCTTTGATGCATGCAAAAATTCTTGATTGAAAAGGGACACTTTTCTTCAACCAATAGCGAATACTATGGACTCAACTAAAATTTATTTTGATCTAAGAGAAGTCTGTACATCATATACAGGCATATTACGAGGTATATTATTTTCTGATAAATTTAGGTTTTCCTGGTCTGTAGTAAGTAAAGTGATATTATTTTCCTCGATAGCAGTTATTTCTGCTTCTTCACTCCTTGGTATTTTTTGGGGTGGTTCATCACTCTACAAATTATACAAAGAAATGTTACATCACGATTTCAAAGTAAAGCAAATAAATTATTAAAATTATAAGCTTTGGTCACAAGCTTTGGTGAAGCTTTGGTGAATTTTTTAATACGACGACTTGAAATTCTAAATTTTTTTTAATTATTTGCATAAAAAAATCCTATAATCCGATACCTATATTCTTATTCTATATCTATAGTCACACATGCATTATCTAAACAGGTGCATTAGGTAAATATATCTTATCTTTAAATATAGCAATTAAATGCTCTAATTTCCATTTTTTCAGAAACTCCTTTAACGAATCCATAAATCCTAAAATTTGTCCATAAAAAATGACAAATGCATGTTAATAACGATCACTAATTTGTTATACGATATGCGTTTAAAAAGCAAATTATGCAAAATTCCAAGTGAAAATTCACAACAAAACCCGTGCGTACTATGATGTACGTCTGATCGGACTGCCGACTGATTGTATATACCGTCCTTCGTCATCGTCTTTGCGTGTTGTTATTATTTTCATCAAAAGAGTATTTAGCTATTGGAAAAATGACCATGTTTCTTGAATGAAGTACTTCCTAGCGTATTTTTCTTATTATCTTAAAACAAAGTAACTTACACTGGGTTGAATGAAAATAGATTCAAGAGAAATTTTCGAATTTTTCAAGAGAACCAGTTTTCTTGAGTTACGAGAGTTTTTTCTCCATGCAAAATATTTTCTTTTACGCTAAAATAAATTCTCTTGCCACTAATTTTTTTTTCAAGAACGATGACGACTTTAGTTCAAGTCTATCTTTTTTATCAGTGTGATGATCTTGATAATAAATAATGTGTTCTGATCCGAAGAAAACCTAGGAAGTGACGCTGCCACAGCAGCTATAACCACTGTTTTAGCCTAAAACCAAGAATAATATTCTTTCCGTTTTTCTACACCAATAATTACAGATACTAGGCACTTATTGTTGACACAAATAGATCACGGCAACAATGTATCTTTAACAAATAAAACAACTCTTTAACATAATAATGGACCAAATAATTGAAAGTGTAAACGAGGTTAATGCATTATTTAAGATGAACAACTGTTATCTGAGAATAGTCTGTTACGCAGATGATGCTATCCTGATTGCTGAAAATGAAGACGACCTATAGCGCCTCCTCTGTAAATTTAACTTTGCGGCACAGAGTCTTCATATGCAAATTTTGTGCGAAAAAAAAGCTATGGTAATATCCAAAGTGGACAGAATTGACAGCGTCAATGATCTCATCTTATTACAAGAAGAAGACTAGACAGATGCATCTAATGTTGACCTGTATTAGAAGCCACATTTTTCTCAAATTAAGAAAACGAATTATAAGATCCGTGTGAAAATTTCACGATATCTTCTAAATTTGACCTGCAACCTTCAACAGTGCATTTTTTCTAAGTCGTTCCCCGAAATTCGGGGAATAACTTGGCCCGTGTCGGCGTAACGATACCGTATGCCGGCAGCGAGATTTTTGACCTCGTCGCCTCCAAAGGCCCGATATCGACGGCGGCGGGTCGCGTCACCCGCCGCGGTGGGTGCACCCGGCGGGGTATTTGCCCGTTTTCGACAGCGGCAGCGGGGTACATAGGTCGCGCGAGGGGAGCAAACGACGATCCGGCGTTTCGATATGCGCAATTTTAGGCGTGCGAAGCATGCGGATAATAAGCGACGAGTTTAACCGTTATTAAGTTCCGAAACGGTGAAGTGCTTCGTTCATTATTTGTACTTTTGGTTCTCGTTTTGGAGCGGTATTTGTAAGCTGGGAGAAATTACGATTTAGTTAGTGTGCAAGACTAGATAATTAATATTAGTAGGTTATTAATATATCTATGAAAGGCGTTAATTTCAAAATTAAAGTACATCCACATGGCTCTTTGTTTACCTTTTAAATCACTTTGGTTTCGTGCACTAGATTAGATTTAATAGACTAGAATTGATTACATAATCTGATACATTTAGTCTAGTATATAAGGGATATATTTGAGAAACAAAACAAAATGCAAGATGGCGGCAATGTTTGTTTTTCAAACTGGGACTTTTAGGGGTTGTAGAATGTAGAATGTTTAGGAGGGGAGTTAATCACCGCGACCTGACAGATCTATTGTGTGTTCCACTTTCTTGAGTTATAATGATTTATAACTCATCATACAGTCTCAGGGCTTTGACAAAAGCCAGTATCTGAGACGGCTTCACAGAAGCCAGCTCTCCATCTTCGACATCAGCCGTATCAAAGTTTATGGTACGAACGATTGTCGTCTCGGTGCACTCAGTGATAAGGTGTTCTGGTGTTTCCCCATTTTCCCCACAGAATATGCATTCGCCGTTGTTTGTCATCACTGAGGTATTCGTTGAGGAGACAGTGTTCTTTTAGAAACCCCGTGACAATCCGAAGATTGTTTTTACTTAAATCAATGAAAATCTTTGATTTTTCTCGGTCGTAAGTTCTGAGGATCTTTTTCGAGTGTCTTGACAAGGACTCCCATTTCAGGTTACGGATGGAGTCTTCCAGGTTCATCAGTTCCGCCTTTAGTTGGTTTCCGCTTGGAAAACAGAACGGTTCTAGTCCAGTTAGTGGAGTGTTTGCTCCTTTTCTAGCTAGATCATTTGCTTTTTCGTTGCCTTCTATCCCTTGGTGATCGGGCACCCAGAATAGGAGGACTTTATTTTCTTTGCCTAATTCGCTAAGCTTCTCTAGGCATCCTTTTTCCTTTGACCCAATTTCGAATTGATGGTTACTGAGTTGATCGCGTTTAGTGCTGCTTATCTATCGAATAAGATGGCTACTTCCTGTTTTCGATAGTTTCTAAGATAAATTATAAGCATCTTTCGATAGCGTAGATTTCTGCCTTAGGGATGCTGGGATAGCTGCCCAATTTTAGAGGTTAATGCTAATATGGCTAACATAATAACTAGAAAATAATAGTTTAGTCACAGCTTACAGAATAATATAGCTTGGAGACTCGCCAATTTTGCCCACGCTCGAATTTAAAACGCCCCACTCTGGCGATGCTTAATTGAATTAAGCGAGCGACAGTCACTTGTGTCTAGCCCTAGCAGGCAACTGTTAAGCCCGACCAATCACGTTAGAGTTTTTGACAATGAACAATGAACAAATGAATTAACACACTCCAAATAACCACGCTAACCAACCTGATTGGTCAAGCTTAATAGTTGACTGCTAGAACTAGACACTTCTGCGACAGTCAGCCTCATTCAGTCGATGCATAGCCTCCACCGGTGACGCGTAGGGCCGTATTACGGAAGATTTTAATTCGATTTTTTCTTATATTTAACCAGAGGTTTTTAACTTTTGGTTTTTTCTTTGGTTTCTTTGTTTTTTAAATGTTTTTCTTTGAGAATGCATATTTATTTAAAGTCAACAATTTAAAAAATGTGTATCTAAATTATCTTCCAGTCGAATAATTTTTATGTCACGATAACAAAAATGTTTTAAGCCGCCTCTGGCTGGAAACTGGCTTACACGAGAGAGCTCGCTGCTCTAGTGTTCTCCCTCTTTCGAATCGCAAATCCGAGCGTAAAATGATCAAAGCGGCACGCTACACTGTCCGAGCTGATTTTTACTTAAGCTGTGGTTTAGTGTAATGTGGTAAACTACTTAGTATTATTTTTGTAAATTATTTTTTTTAACTTGGTGCCGAAAAATTAAATTGCCTTAACGTTTAAACAATCAAAAATATACATCAAGCTCTCATGTTTAACGCCTTCAAAAATACCGGGTGCGTCTCAAAAGTGGCTCACCCCTATAATTTTTTTTATTTTTTAGTTAAAAAAACGAGATTTGGTATGTTAGTATATTATGACATAAATTAGGATTGGTTGACGTATTCAGTTGTTTTCGGTCACTTCCGGTTTCACCGGAAATGACTACAACTTTTGGTTTTTATATGACACCCCGGCATTTTTGTACTTTATTCCATAGAAAATGTCACTCTGAATAGAATGACATATCATATGTCAACTTTTGACATTTTCGCATATGGTTTATTTAAAATTAAAACTTGCGGTTTTTACTTGAAATACCAAGTGTGTGGTATCAAATTATTCGTAAAAAAATGCTTTTTCTAAATATGCTAATGAGCCACCCTCGTTTCACTTGAAAAAATTGGGATATGATTAAAAATACGATTAGAGCATTTTCTAACTGGCCAGGACAAGACACTAAAAACATTACATAATCGAATCTATTTTTCCAAGGCTCCTTGAGGAAGAATTAGTGTTTTTAACGTAGCCATTGATTGTACCCTAGATTGAATTTTAAAATACAATTTTTTATTAAGCGAGAATGTCAAAAGTTGACATATGATATGTCGTTCTATTCAGAATGTAATTTTCTATAGAATAAGGTAAAAAAATACCGAGGGTGCCATTTAAAAATCAAAAGTTGTAGTCATTTCCGGTAAAACCGGAAGTGACCAAAAACAATTGAATACACCAATCAATCCTAATTTATGTCATATACTAACATATCAAATCTCGTTTATTTATGTGAAAAAATAAAAAAGTTATAGGGGCGAGCCAGTTTTGAGACCCACCCGGTATATCCTCATAGAGCTTGATGGTAACATACCTATAAGCATGTACTATTCTTCTTAGTACTTTATTTTGGAACATCTGATTCACATTTATATGTCTTTGGTGGATAGGCCCAAATATATATCTATACCATATTTCCACATATTGGACTTAAGTGTCAGATTATACAGGGTTGTTCACCACATACGACACGGAATATTGTAACTAAAAATTAGATTTTTACAAATTGTAAGTTTTGGGTTCGTTGAAGGTGTATTAGAGCTACAATTTAAAAATATTTTTACAAGATACAGAGTGTCCCAAATAAGTAAAAAATATTATAGTTGTATTTTTTTAAATGGAACACCTTGTATATTATTCTATTTTTAGATTCTACGGTTGAAATAAAGGTAAATTTGATTAGGAGTTTATCACACTTAAACCTTACCGTTTTTGAAATATTTTCAATTTTGTAAAATTGCAGTAAAAAATTAAGGCTTTATTTCTCCAAGGGTATCCAAAGAGTTTTTTAATACTAAATATTTACTGAGAAGATTATCTATTGATCAGAATGTTCTGTTGCAATAATAAAATTTACTACCTTATACAGAGTGTCCAAAAATTTATATTAAATAATTACTAGCTTTAAGCGGCAATAACTTGTTTAATTAAATGGAACACCCTATATATTTTACGTGAATCAGATGCACACAATGTAGTTGTCTATCAAATTGTATTGTTCCATTTTACCCATCTCTTCAAGTTTCATAGAGAATGCATTTCTTATAATTTAGGCCTCATTTATCACTATACCCATGGAATAATAACATTTAAGCTTATTTTTAACGATGTGACAAATTTTCAAAAGGGTACAGATACTAATATTGTCGATATAGTTCGCTTAGTTAATTAAAAATAAAAAATAAAACTGTTTAAATATTTTTTTGTTAAAGAGGACCAATTAGCATGATCCCAGTGTTCAAACTACATTAAATTGACTGTTTACGTTAAAGTAATAACTGTTCCAAATATTAAAAAACTGAATTTTATGTGTGTATTAGACAGTGTGGTAAAAAGTAACACCTTATAAATTTTATTTCATTTATTGACGAATGCTTATTTATAAAAACAGAGACATTCATTTTCATAACTTATTATTTTTTTTATTATTTCTGAGCCAAATCCACATTTATTTAGAATAATTTATTAATTAAAACAATTTACAAGTATGTAATTAACTAACTTTTGGTGTTTTTTATAGGAAATAATGGTGATATATTTAATTGGTATACTCTTTTACAAAGATTTAAATAGTTTTTTGTATGCCAATGGGCTTGCAATGTTACCACCTGTATTTTGTACATATTATGGTGCTATAAAAATCTGAAATATCAATATTCCATGGAGTATAGTGATGAATGAGGTCAAAATTATAAGAAAATACATTTTCTACGAAAACTTCAAGAGATGGTGAAAAATGGTATAATACAATTTCTAGAATTACATTGTACATCTGATTCACGTAAAATATGGTGTTCCATTTTAAATTAAACAAGTTATTGCCGTTTAAAGCTAGTAATTATTTAATATAAATTTTGGACACTCTGTATAAAGGTATTAAAATTTTATTATTGCAACACAATATCTGATCAATAAATCTTCAGTAAATATTTACTATTAAAAACTTTGATACTCTAGGAGAAATAAAGCCTTAAAATTTTACTACAATTTCATAAGGTGAAAATATTTCAAAAACGGTAAGGTTTAAGTGTGATAAACCTTAATCAAATTTACCTTTATTTCAATCGTAGAATCCAAAAATAGAATAATATACAGGGTGCTCCATTTAAAAAAATACAACTATAATATTTTTTACTTATTTGGGACACTCTGTATCTTGTAAAAATATTTTTAAATTGTAGCTCTAATAGTCCTTCAACAAACCCAAAACTTACAATTTGTAAAAATCTAATCGTTTAGCTACAATACTCCGTGTCGCATGTGGTGAACAACCCTGTAAGTAGATAGAATATGAGAGACCCTCCTCCTCATTTTCCACCTCCTCCTCCTCATTTTCCACCTCCTCCTCCCCTTCCAGTACTGCTCAGATACACTTATATCTCCCCACTCACTTGTGTCCCCACTATATTTATTTTTAATTTGATGTTGTTTTATTGTTAATTATGTTCAAACTAAATATTATCTGACTTGTGATAAAAATTGAAAATAAATATAATGGGGACACAAGTAAGTGGGGAGATATAAGTATATCTGAGCAGTACTGGAACGGGAGGAGGAGGTGGAAATGAGGAGGAGGTGGAAAATGAGGAGGAGGGTCTCTCATATTCTATCTACTCCTGTATACATTTTACTAAGTTTATTTATGGTTAATCTTTTTTTGTATTAACATGGCATTGGAAGTACAGCTCACTTTATTTGGTCTTCTATTTTAATTTTACTTAAATCATCCTGAACAGTAAAATGTTTATAAAAATTGTTTCAGAAATATTAAATCTCTATAACGAAAGCCTTAAAACGCATAGGGATGTCACGAATCACAGTCGGTATTCAATATATTCGTATGATTCTTATTTCCGGAAATAGAATAATTATCAAATTAGATAGAGTAAAAGATTATTAATAGGACTATTCTATTATTCGTTTTACCGACACGTGTATATAAGCACGCTTCCTTATATTAACATTAAAAAAGTGTTGTCTCACCCAACAGTATTTTTATGTATATGTTATGCATTTTTAATGACACGTTTAAAATACTCGACCTTACTTCCTCTGCAGTTCAAGCTTTGCTTGAAAAGTTTTGACTATAGATTTGTGGATATAGGAAAAAACCGAGGGGCAAACACATTTAATTATCAAAAAAATACCCATAGGACTTTTTTGGAGACATTTAATTATCGTATAACACAGCATCATAACGTTATTCTAGAATATTGTAAAAACTATAGTAGGTAACTAAAATATGATGCGTTTTACCTTTTTAATTCGTTAACTTATTGCGATTCTGTATTCCACCTATAACCCTAATTCATTCTGTAATAATGTTCCACATCCCCTCTCGACAAACAACCCCAAATTCACCAAAATTGATTTACTAATTCGTATGCGTCAAATCTCGCCAAATAATAGTCCAAGGCGACATAACCCCTGGATCTTATTTTCTAGCGAAACCCCTTGTGAAATTGCTCTTAGGTAGCAAACTCCCCTAGATATATCTATTTATACTGTAGACTTCTGCCGCCCTAATATTAAGAATACATCATATCTTCGCTTAAAGTGTACAGGGTGGGTCAAATTCGACGCTTTTAAATGGTCTGGAGCTCAATTTTTGTCAAAAACATGATGGTGAAATCGATGGTGCATCGATATCTGTTACCGTTTCGGAGTTTTTCAAAAATATGCATTTTTAACAAATCGCTGTAACTTTTTTGTTATTGAAAATTTTGTATTTTTATGAAAACATTTCCAAAGCACCTTTTTACGTAGAATTTAATGGTTTAAATATAATTTTTTTAAAATTAAAAATTTAAGGATTATCAACAGAAAATTTGATTTTTTATATGGGACACCCTGTATATTTTTAATTTATTGAAAAGAATTTAAAATTACCTTTCCAAAAATATAACACACTTGATATTTTGCTCGATTCCTCTTCGAGATATAGAGTATATAAAAATTCACCGCTTTCAATAAGTAGGCTTTGAACGGCACCTGCTGTAATGCAAAAAAATTCTAGCTGTGAGTATCAATTAAAACGAAAACAATATTTGCTATGAGAGATGCAGAACTTTATAACAATTTAAAATGTATTTAACCAACATCAACACACTTAAACTATATCTAATAACAATAAAAATAAATAGCAAACCAAGACATGAGATTTTGCTACAGGTGTTCGACATATCGACCGTCTTCAGTTATGGACAGATGGGGCAGTTTTTGAACATTTCTCGCGGAATTCATTAACTCAGTGGGGGTGAAAGATACCCTCTCATAACTGCTAAGTATTTCTAATTCTTGTCTAGATTATACGGAATAATAAGGAACCTTTATTCTTCCGCAAATATATCCATAGGATTAGATCGATGTCAAGGCGGCCTCGACGGCCAACGGCTGGGATCTTGGTTAGCTCTATTCAATTATTCTTGAAATTGTCTGCAAAAATTTGCTGATAACTTCAGCGTTCAGAGGCGGTGCATTGTCTTGCTGGAAAAATATGTTTTCGAGTTCCATTAAGGGCATATCATCAATAAGGGGTCCAAAGCCTACTAGTTAAAAGTGGCGAACTTTTAAAAATTCTGTATTTCGAAGGAGATTATAACAAAATATCAAGTGTGCTATATTTTTGGAAAGGTAATTTTAAATTCTTTTCAGTTAATTAAAAACATAGAGGGTGTCCCAAATAAAAAAATCAAATTTTCTGTTGATAACTCTTAAATTATTAATTTAAAAAAAATATACTTAAACCATTAAATTCTACGTAAAAAGGTGCTTTGGAAATGTTTTCATAGAAATATAAAATTTTCCATAGCAAAAAAGTTACTACTGATAAAAATGCACATTTTTGAACAACACATAACTCCGAAACGGTAACAGATATTGATGTGCGGTTTTCACCATCATGTTTTTGATGAAAATTGAGCTCCAGACACCGATATTAGTTTTCGTCTATCTCCTATAGAAAAGGGTGTTTCCATTTAAAAGCGTCGAATTTGACCCACCCTGTACATATTGTACCATGTTTTATATTTTTTCGTTATGCCGAGTGACAACGAAATCGCTATTTGATCACTTTGTATCTAATACATTTGAAACTGGGTTTCAAAATAAACTACATTAAACCTAACATTGCTCTCAATTTCTTCTTCGTCATCCATTCAATTTTTTACAATATTCTTGCATAAAATTAATACACTTGTCAAGGCTCTTTTTAGATAGGGGTTTATTATTTTACGTATTTTATTTATTTTAGTCCCAATTTGATTTTAATTCTCTAATAATATAACCAACTTGGACAGAAATATACAGGGTGGTCCGAATTGTATTCCGGAAACTTCGGCAGCATATTGAGCAGATAAAAATAAGTAAAAAAGCTTGTATAAACATGTGCCCTAAAATGCATTGTTTCGGAGATACAGGGTGTAGAAGTTTCTTTTTTGGAAAAACATACGATGAAATAGTTTCTGTTGAATCTTTCGCACAAAAACATTTTAAATTTATTATTTGAGACTAACTATCCAGTCAACATGTATAACTTTTGTAATTATGACATGTATTGACTATTTAGATTCCAAATATCTTGAGAACCATTACTCGCAGCGATTTTTACCAAGAGACCTTTTTTACGTAAAAAATGACGGAAAAGTATATTTTTTACTCAATACTTTTATACAGGTACGGACGAAAAGTCTAAAACAGCTAAAAAATATGTAGGTGGTGCCCCCTAGAAGTAGGAGTCATACTGACATCGGAATCGAATTTCTCATGCATTCAAAACCACCCAGACCTCAAATTTCATCTAAATATAGATGTTAGTTCAGAATTTATTTGAAAAAAAAACGAAATAAAAATGAAACTTCTACACCCTGTATCTCCGAAACGAAGCATTTTAGGAGATACATTTATACATATTCGGACCACCCTGTATTATGATTAATTATTTATGTCTACTGATTAAGTGCGCTTGCTATGGAGAAGGGTTTGTCAGGTTGATAACGAACGATAACTTAAAAATAAATGGTCAAAGATAAGATAATAAATGTTTAACTTATTAATATGACAGATTAGAGGAAAACAAAAGAAATGCTAAAATCGAGTATTGCACCCGTACATACATCTAGTTCAATGATGTTTTAGCTGTTTGTAAATGAATGTTTTTAATTATTTGTTGTTTTTGATTATGATTAATATGAGATTGAGAAGATTTATATTGATTTAGATTACGAAACATTCTTGTTCTGTTTGCCATAGAGTGTTTAAAACACTAATTTTTAATCAAGGAGCTTTGGAAACATATATTTAACCGTCTAATGTTATTAGTCTTTTTTCCTGGCTGATTAAGATGCCCAAATCGTATTTTTAATCATATCTCAATTTTTTCAAATGGAACCAGGGTGCCTCATTAGCATATTTGGAAAAAGATTTTTTTACGAATAATTTGGTACCACACACTTGGTATTTCGAGTCAAATTGTCGTTATGAAACAAGCATGTTACAATTTCAAATAAACCATATGAGAAAATGTCAAAAGTTGACATATGATATGTCATTCTATTCAGAGTGTCATTCTATCGAATTAAGTAAAAAAATACCGAGGGTGACATTTAAAAATCAAAACTTGCAGTCATTTCCGGTGAAACAGGAAGTGACCCAAAACAATTGAATACGTCAATCAATCATAATTTATGTCATATACTAACATACCAAATCTCGTTTTTTTTGTCTGAAAAAATAAAAAGTTAGAGAATTCTGTGCAATAATTTAGTGAGCAAAATTTCCTCAAATATTATTTTTGGGTCAGAACTATGTCTCCTGAGCATATGTAAAACACATGCCAGATTTTTCAATTATATCATTACTTTTTGATGCTATTTTTTATATGACGAGGTGGCTTTGGTAACTATTATTGTCGTAATGTCATTTAATGTTGTTATTTATGTCAGTTAATTGTTTAATGATATTTAGTATATTAATATTTGATTAATATATTTTCTGAACTAATGAGGTGTTATTGTTGCAGCTTATGGTAAAGTGTTCCTGGTACGAAAACGCGGTGGTTCTGACGACGGGCGCCTTTACGCTATGAAGGTACTGAAAAAAGCGACCATTGTGCAAAAGAAAAAGACGACGGAACATACAAAGACTGAGAGACAAGTGTTGGAAGCCGTCCGAGATAATCCCTTCTTGGAAAGGCAAAAACACTCCTCCGAAAAAAGGAGAGTAAAGAAACCAAAAAACAGCCTGACTCATCTCCATCAAAGTGCAAGAGAGGGAGCGAGAGCCTCTCACCTCTTCTCCGACAGGGGGGAGAGAAAAAGCCAGGATAGAAAGCCATCCAACACCAGGAGGCAAGCAGGGACGTATTAGCTTTGCCGCTATTGCTGAACAAGTGAAAATGGCAGTGCTGCCAAAAGATTTCCCAAGAGGTTGCTCGGTACTGGCCAGCAAACGTCTCTAGAAGGCTATACTGGACGAAGTAGTGGCGATCGGATCGCAACACAACGATCTACAAGATGTGGGTCAGCTACTTTCTGCGGGGATACACTTTCGGGTGGGCGTGATTCTCATAGATTGTGTATCTCAAGAATCGGCGAATTGGTTGGTGGAAATCGCACCTAAGCTTAAAAATTGGCAAGGGCCGGAACTGGCTGCAGTGAAGGGAGAAAACATCCGTAACGGAGCGGCCATAACGGTCTTTCTGCCGAGGAGCAAGGGGAAAGACACCACCTACCTGCTGAGCCTTATCTAAGGTCAGAACTTTAGTGTAGGCACATCGAGTTATCAACTCGAGGGAGAAGGGTCATGGTCAGGTCCTCACAATAGGAATTGACCTCAAATCCAAAGAGGCAATAGAGAAAGAGGGACATATCCTCTATTATAGATACGGGACAACACCGATATCAGGTCTAAGGAGAGACTAAGTTAAAGAGGTGGAGAAAATGGAGACAGATCCTCCAGTCTCTACCTCACGGGTTCCTCAGCCGGAGGCAAGCTTCTCGACTGGTGGAAGGGTGTGTACCCTCGGAGGAAGAACTGTTGTCAGAGGAGGATGGGAAATACCCTGTCCCCTCTACAACAGGGTTGTGTTATAGAAATAAGAAATTATCAATATATAGTTCACGCCGCCGCTGTCATGTCATGTCGATCGCATTAAAATAATATTGAAATCGGGGTTTTGTCATAATATTTAAGTATTATAGTTTTTTGCTAGTCCAGTTATTGAGACTATAAAACACTCAGGTACGAGGTTTGTGTGATGTAACCGAGAGGTGTCTCACTATTGGAATTACCTGTACAATTTCTTGGCAGTCGCTGGCAGTCATTGGCAGTCTTATGACAGTCAACTATAATAATTACATGGCAGTCATAGGCAGTCTTCTTCATAGTCATTGGCAGTCGTTTAGCAGTGGAAGGATATTTTGGCAGTACGTGTACATTTTTTACCCGAGTGAGACACCCCTCGGATGTAACGCTGTTTCGGGTAGTAAAAAATATGTGAAAAACAATTCAAACTAGGCGTCCTGTTGTGTTGTGACAATTTCAAATGTTAATAAAATTGACTAAAAAACGTTAACGCGTAAAGGAGAGCGTAATTAGGGCGTTGTTGGGTGCAATAACATTCAATAACTCAACTTTCCCGGATATTCAACTCTCCCTAAACAACATTTTTATAGCTTCATAATTTCTTACACCGATTTAATCAATAACAAAAATGGATTCAAGCGGTTCGACGAAACAAGTGAGTAAACAAAGTGCTCGTTACATGATCAAAAAATTAAATAGACATATACAAACAAACAAACAACGCTTTATTGTACAAAAAGTCAAAATAGCTTCATCGATAAAGCACTCACAAACAACAAAATCACAAAAAAATACAAACAGCAAAAAATACAAAATACAAATAATACAATTCAAAAAAATTTAAGTCTTTAAAATTACAAAAAGAATATACATGGACAATTTTAGAACAGTACGCAGTAAATAGATATAATTTTAGAGTTATAAAATATTAAATATTAAAATTTTAAAATTCAAAATTGTTCATAAGTAAACATCAACAAAAAGTCGTTTACCCCATATAGGGCTCTCTCCAGTAGGTATGATTTTAGAGCTTTGCGAAATGCGGGAAAGAATGAAAGCGACTTAATATTCAAAGGCAGATGATTGTACATTTTTTTGGCATTGTACAGTATTGAACCTTTAACTAGTTCTGAGCTCGGGGTTGGCAGGGTTACCATCCCTATTAATAAGTAAATCTAAATAGTGCCCTTAAAAATAAAGTGTTTTAATTAGAATAGAATATCGTATCATTATTACAGATATATCATATCATTATTACAGAATATCATAATTATTACAGAAATAAAGATGACTAATATTGACCCATGTGTCCCCTACGACATCCTTCTAACCCAACCCAGCATAAGAAAGGGGGACACAATAGATCTTTAAGGTCGCGGTGATTAATCCCCCTTCCACACATTCTACATTCTACATAGAAGAAATTCCAGAAATTCCTAAAAAATAATGCTACAAGTTATTATTTATAGTACTGAATAATAAATACGTAAAATATGACGCCAACATCAAAAGAAATTGAAATAAATCCCGCTCGAATTGACGAATCTACTTTTACGCAAATGTGTTTCCCTCCACACTTTCCATTCCTACCTTTGCCATTTAATTGCAGCATTAATTCCAGAAATATCCCGCAAGACCGAATTTAAATTCGCTGAAAGGTTAGAGGAAACGCATCAGGTGAATATGTAAAGAACGTTGTCGGCGAAACGGAAACGGAACAAACGGCTTTCTGAAGGACTTAAAACGTTTTTAAAACGGTCGTGCCTACCTTCATGCAAAATGTAAAATCATTGCACACCAAACTGTTAGAGGCTACACGCCATACGCCAGGTTAAACAGTACTAAGTGCTGGTGTCATGTGAATATGCACTGATCAAAAAAACTAAAAGAATGTCTGATTTGAAAGAATTGTCTTTATTTATTTTACTTACACAACGTTTCGGTCAGAAATATCACTGACCGTTATCAAGAGTCAACTGTGAACTATCAGTTCACACTTATTAAGGAAGCATTGTCGCGTTTATTACGGAAGCATTGTCTACCATATTCAAAGTAATGCACTGATTAATGCATATACGTTTGTAAAAAGTTTATAATAATTATAGTTGCATTATTTTTTGAAATTCACAAATATGTAAAGTTAATTTTGCTTGGTTTAAATATTAAATTTTATAATATAATATATTTTTATTTTACAATGAAAGAATGAATAACCCCCGACAACCCCCAAACGAAAAATAAAAAATACTTTTCTAGTCGAATCAAATGTAAATAAATATATTGCTCAAAAATCTGTAAATGTTAGTAGTCTATGTTTCTGATTTGGTTTGGTTTGGTCAATCAAAAACATCACATAACATTACTATTTAGACATTTTGAGCTTTTTGGTCTTACCTCATCATGAGCTAACATGCATTCTTCAAGTAACAACTGTTAATTAGAAGTTTGTTTTTACGTAATGTCTGCCGACAAAATAATTGATAATTATTGACGACTTGGCAGCTATAAATATTGTTCAAAACATCGAAAATGCTGAGAAGCATCTTCAACATTTCCCTCGTATGATAGGAATAATGACATATCCATAGAAAAATAGGTTGACATAACTCAACAATAGGTTATGAAATTCACGTAACATTGACATTTTTCATTGCTTTATTCACATTTGACTAATGTTTAACTATTAGATGCCTGAGAAATTGCGATGCTGTTAATATGTGCTCAACGCGTAACCAGAAAACGATTCGTACAGCAACGAGAATACCAAAATCGACTGCTTGGCGTTCCGCTAATCGCATACTCGCTCACCGCTTTGAAAGCATAACGTTTTTATGTCAAAGTTACAGAATTCGGGCCCTGAATGAAGAAAAATAGAGGAGATATCCCTCTTTTTCTATTGCCTACTTGGATTTGAGGTCAATTCCTATTGTGAGGACCTGACCATGACTCTCCTCCCTTGAGTTAATGACTCGCCAACTCGATGTCCTTACATTGAAGTTCTGAGCCTGGATAAGGCTCAACAGGTAAATAATGTCTTTTCCCTTGCTCCTCTGCAGAAAGACCGTGATGGTCGCCCCTTTTGGGATATTTTCTCTTTTCACTGCAACCAGCTCCGGCCTTTGCCAAGTTCCAAATAATATAAAAATATTTAAAAGTCATATTTATAAGTCATTATATATCGAGAAACTATACGCTCGTTGAATTTGATACTTTATATCAATTTAATCAGTTGTTTAATAATATATTTTCGTACCTTTTTGTTTAGGCGTAAAAGTGCTTTGCTTTTGTGCCTAGGCGTTAAAATGGCTTTTTTCTACGATCGTGCAAAAAGTAGCTATTTTTTACACTAGTGCAACAAACACCTTGACATTATTAATGAAGACTCTAACTAAAGAGAATTTTTTTTTACATTTTGTAAAAATTTGTCAAATCCTGGGAGATAAACCAACCCAGTGAGCAAAGTTTTGTCACATTTAGAAAACATTAGGGAACAGTTACGTATCTGCGTTTTATTCATTTTTATCAGGCAAAAGAAGGGCCTGGTAACATAACAACGACGTCACGTAGAACACATATTTCCTTTAAAGGAATAAAATACTCACTGGGAAGTACCAGTACTGGACACTAGAGATGAGCAAAACTGCGATTCTCCAATTGCAATAGAAACTGCGATTGCGATTTTTAAATCGCTGCGACTGTAACCTGCGATTGCGATTTTAATATTTAAATATTGTACTATAGGAATTCTACTCAGAGCGTCATTTTCTATCGAATAAAGTAAAAAAAAACCGAGGGTGCCATTTAGAAATCAAAAGTTGTAATAATTTCCGGTGAAACAGGAAGCGATGGAAACGAACTGAATACGTCAATCAATCCTAATTTATGTCATATGCTTACATACCTAATAATAAAAATAATAAATCTCGTTTTTTTATCAGAAAAAATAAACAAGTTATAGAGGCGAATCACTCTTGATAAACACCCGGTACGTTATGATCTTGACCCTAGAAAAATAATACCTTCTCTATAAATAACTAAAATTAGAGGATAAAATCAATCACAGTTTACTATAGAATGCTGTAATGGAGCCAATCGCAGGTTGCTATTGCAATTTTAAAAGCTCTGCGATTGAATCGCAGTTTGCGATTTGTTGCTCATTTCTACTGGACACCTCGCAGCAACGTTCTGGAAAATAATTTTAAGTGAAGAACAAGAACCCGAGACCTCAACGAGCAGAAATGAAATTAAAACTCAAAAGACTACTGGAAATGAAGTTTGTCCATCAACCATTACTTTAGTAAATTTTTCAAATTGCGACATTAAAATTAAAATGAACTTAAAAAGTTATATACATGGTGGGCCACTGAAAACTTACAATGGCTATAATTCTTAACCAAAAAAAATATCAAAAAAAATAAAAAATACCGTTTCTATAATATCGAGGAGGAATACATATGACGTATTTTTTGAACCACCCCGACCTACCCCTTAGACGGCACCCCTACTCACTTGAAAATCTTAAATGGCAACACCCCACTTGTGGCGCTTTTTTAGAAAACCCATGAAAAATGCTAAACGATGATCATAAAGTTTTTAGGGTGAAATTGAAAAACTACCCCTTACACGAAAAATTAGGTGGACATTAATAAAAAAAAGTGATTTTTTCAGCATAAGTTACAAATTGGGACCTAGCTTAATGAGGCAAATGAGGTATTTTTTAAACCAACCCGACCCACCCCTATGTGCCACCCACTCACTTCTAATCTCAAGATAGCCATACCCCACTTGTGACACTTCTTTGGAAAGCTAATTGAAATTGCTAAACGATGGTCATACAGATTTCAGCTTCTGTCTTCTTTCAACAATTATTACTGGTAAGTAGTGATAAGAAATGTAGGTGTGACAATTTGAAAGAAATTTAAAATAATTTATTTTAACAATTGCTCAAAATGACAGCCGTTTTGTTCCATACAAAAATACAAACGATTTTCAAATTCTTCTCTCACTTTTTGGAAAGTCTCTCGGAATATTTCGACATGCTTCAGTTATCCTCTGCCGCAATTCTTGCAACGAACCATTGTCTTGTAGACTATGGATTTAGTGTAACCCCACAAGAAAAAGTCTAAAGGAGTGAGATCAGGTGACCTTGGCGGCCACTCGATTGGGCCCCTTCTGCCAATCCACTGCCGTGGATAATATCTATCCAACCACCGCCTTGTGACAATAGAATAATGCGGAGGGGCTCCATCTTGCTGAAAGTGTATGAGGTCTTCATTAAGAATTAAATTTCCTTCCAAATCTCTTTGATTTTCAACCTCATTTACAATGGCTGGCTCTATCAAATTATTCAGCATTTCCACATAAGCATCACCAGTCAAATTTCCGTCGATGAAAAATGGACCTATAATTTTATCGCCTAGTATTCCGCACCAAACATTGAGCTTTTGGGGATGTTGGGTGTGTCCTTCAATAACAATATGCGGATTCTCATCTGCAGTTCTGCTTATTCACAATTCCGTTTAAAAAAAATGAGCACTTATCACTAAAACAAATATTTTTAGTAAGTGAAGGTTCCCTTCGAATTTCCTCCGTCATTAGTTCACAGAACTGAATCCTTCTATCTGGATCGTCGTCGCCAAGTTCCTGCAGAATCTTCATTTTGTAGGGATGGAATTTGTACATTTTCAATACTCTCCTGATAGATGTTCGAGGTATACCTGTGATTGATGCCAACTGGCGTGTTGATGCTTCTGGATTGACCAATACCTGACCAATAACTTCCATCTGCATTTCTTCATTCAGTACCCTGAGCCCTATCCTTTTTTTATTTTTGACCGACCCAGTTTCTTGAAACTTTAAAATCAAACCTCTAACATAAACGTGACTTACGTTTTTGTCCGGATTTCTCTCATTGAAAGCACGGGCCGTTCTCAAATAACACATACCTTCAGCACCATAAAGAAAAACTATTTGAATTCTTTCTTCCACAGTAAAAACCATTTTTCTTTCAAATAAGCGAATCAAATAAATGTTTAAAATACCACCAAATTTGCAAACGAATGAAAATCGATAGAAGACGCATCGAAGACGCAACAGATGCAAAAACGCAAAGATATGCCGATTTAAGATGTTTGTTGAAAGTAAAAAATAGATGATAAGGAAGAATTTGCGTTTGTGTTGTGAAACATCTTTGTGTTGCCTTTTTTATTATCTACATTTAAAAATGGCATTGATGAGATGAGAAGTGAGGAGATGGCACCTAGGGGTGGGTCGGGGTGGTTTAAAAAATGCTTCATTTGCCTCATTTACCTGGGTCCCAAATTTTAACTTATGCTGAAAAAATTACTTTTTTCATTAATGTCCACCTAATTTTTCGTGTAAGGGGTAGTTTTTCAATTTCACCCTAAAAACGTTATGATCGTCGTTTGGCATTTTTCATGGGCTTTCCAAAAAGGCGCCACAAGTGGGATGTTGCCATTTAAGATTTTTAAGTGAGTAGGGGTGCCGCCTAAGGGGTAGGTCAGGGTGGTTCAAAAATACGTCATATGTATTCCCCTTCGATATCATAGAAACGGTATTTTTTATTTTTTTGATATATTTTTTGGTTTAAAAATTATAGCTATTGTAAGTTTTCAGTGGCCAACAAGTGCCACTGTTAGTGATAATATTATTATGTAAATTACTGTAAAATCTTTTTAATAAACATTTAAATAAGAATTTCGATAAAATTCGATCGTAGAAAAAATGTTGTGTGTAACATGTGCAAAAAGCATATTTGTTGCACTCAGCATGATTAAAAAAACTCATGCGTCGTGCAACAAATATATATGTCCTTTTTGCTCTAGTTACACTAATAAGTATTTCGTATCTTCATGCTTAGAAAAGTAATAAAAGCGCTTACTTTTGTGCCTAGGCGTTAAAATGACTTTTTTATATTGTCAAACACGTCACAAAAATTAATACTTTTGTGACGTTTTGTCCCCTTAACATTATAATCAGGATAATTTTCGTAACAGAAAATATAGCCCATTTGCAATTTCACCACAAAATTATCACCCATATTTTATTCGAAAAGTGAGAGCACTTAAAAGTTGCGAGAATTCATTAAAAGTCGAATTTAACAACGGAATATTCTCTCCGCGCCTGGGAATTATAAATAAAATCCCCTTTTTTTTTGACTACGTGCCTGTTCAATTGCACCCGATACCCCTCAAATCGCTAATAGCAAAGTGGAACGGCAAACAAAACAAACAAGCACAAAAACCGGGATGAGAGAGATGAGGAGATAGCGATAAAGAGGCAAAAGCGAAAAAGAACTTTATATATAAAAGGGTTTTTTAACCGAAAATATTTTTTCAATCAGATGGAATGGAAAGAGGTGGCAGTAGGTGTCGGGATAAAGGGATACGTGGTAAAGTGTATAATAAAGTGAAGATGAGACGGTATAAAGCCAATGCCAGAGAGAGGAACAGGATGCACGGGTTGAACGCCGCGCTGGATACGCTGAGGAGGTATTTTTTTGTTATTATTTTTTCTTCTCATGCTCTAACTTTAAAAAATGTAAAATACGATTACCTAGTCCACATTTGACATTTATATGGTTAATTACTTTTAAAGAAGTAACAATACACATTTTATTTTATTTTATTTTTATATTTAGTTACATTTACATATTTTATATTACTTACTAACGAATATGTTGTGAAAATCAATTTTATTTTTTCCTGTCGCTGCTTTTTAGAAAATCAAAAAACTAATTGCACATTCTCATAGCCACTTTATTAGGGCTATCTGATAGTATTTTTAGATTCTCAAATTAGCTGATAATTTGTGAGATACAGAAGCCAACTTCAGCCCCATACTAACACTTCGCTCCTTCGTCCCTTCCTCGCGTTACTTCGTCACTTTACTTCGTTCCTTCGTTCCTTCGCTTCCTTCCTTTGTTCATTCGATGCTTGGAAATTAGTCGATTATGCAACAACACAGCACAAAATATTTTTAATATTGCAGCTACATGTTTATTACGAAATATCTAGTAACCTCTAAAATTTAAAAAAAAATCCGTAAGACGCATAATTTTTATTTTATAAAACTTTTATAACAATTCTTTGTCGTGTCAAAAATGAAAACTGAATTTTAATAATATATATATATTTTTTAATAAATCCGAATATTTCAGTATCATATACAAGGTATATCAGTATGAATGTACAAGGCGAGTCAACAATAGAGTAAAGTTTATTATGTAATTTATATCGAAACTATGAAATATGACATACTAATTAAACGTTGATGTCAATCCCCATTTCTTCAGATATTTTTTTGTAAAGGCATAATGCACATATTTCTATTTTTTTATTTTTGTCGCTACGATTACATAAATATGGACATGTATTTTTTTACAAATATGAAGACAATATTGTTTTTTTCTTCCATTTTTTTAGACTACTGTGTGTGAATTATTTTTTATATCGACTCGGCGATTGCTAGATGTACAGGATGTCCTATTTTTGTGTGTGTTTATAGGGGTTTCTGGTTTATGAAAAGTAGAGATATAAAGATGCCGTTTTTTCACATAATTGTTACTTATTATGAAACTGCTTAACTATAAACAGATTTATGTTTTTGTTCTACCCATTGAGTACTTACCCACTGCCCGTGTCTCTGTTTTTCAGGTAGAATGCAATTTTTTGCATTTTAGATAACCTTTGTATCTCGATTATCTTAACTTATCGAAAAGGTGAAAAAGAGGATCAGTGATGGGCGGTGGGTAAGTACACAATTTGTAGATAAATAAAACCTGGGTATATATGTAACCTACCTGTAGATTTAGATGAACATCCTAATTTTAATAAAGGAGTTTCCGTCAACCGCATAGTAAATACCGGTATAATACCAGGAGCAAATATACCAATATATATATATATATATATAATGAATATTAGATATACTCGTATTCTTGATATTACTGGTATTATACCGGGTATTTACTATGCGGTCGTTCCATCCTTTTATAAAATTAGGCTAATTCATCTAAATGTAGTATATATACCCTGATTTTGTTTTGTTCTACCCATTGAGTACTTACCCACTGCCCGTGTCTCGTTTTTCAGGTAGAATGCAGTAACGAAACTAGTTTGGTTTGGTTTTGGCTTCGTTGGGAGCTGTCTATTTCGAAAAATGACTCAAACTTATGTTCTTTTTTTTAAACAGATGTTTAGACACTCTATATATTATTTTTTATTTTATTTGCCTTGTTATGAGCTTTCTAAAATTATAATATACTCTATATTTATTTATTTAGGTACTGCTAAACTACTAAATGGCTCTTATTTTATTTAACTTAATTTTACCAGATAATTTTGCTTTGTATCGTGATATTTTGATAAACTACACGGAAACTGAACTTGTGCTGCTTTTAAATAACATGCCAATAACCAACATTTTACGTCGAATAAATTAGTTGATTGTTTTGATTACCTAATTTAAACCGGCCGACTATGTAATAAAGTTAAATAATGCATTTTTACCCCGTTTATGAAAATAAGTATTTTAGAAAGCCCGTAACAAGGAAAATAAAATAATATAAAAAATATCGCATTTAAAAAAACATATAAGTTTTAGTCAATTTAAAAAAGACCGATTCCAACGAAGAAATAGTTACGTCACTGCATTTTACGTGAAAAACTGCACGGGAGACCGTTTTCACCTTTTCGATAAGTTATGATACAAAGAGGATCGAAAAATGCAATAATTTCAGATTCGCCCTGTATTTTAGGAAGTAAGAGAGCTAGGACATATTTGTATGTAGCATCTTTAGTTTCATAAAAAAGTAACAGCGTAATGTGAAAAGCGCATGTTTGTATCTCGACTCATAAACGAGAAACCCTGCAAAACACACGAAAATGGGACACCCTGTACAGACGTATTGCCAAATCAAGAAATCAACTACGAATGAAATCCAAGATCGATTTATATATTTCATATATTTTAATATTTTTTTGTGTTCGTGATAATTCCTTTGCTACTTCGTCCAAAAGCCGACAGTACGAGGAAGGAGCGTTTTGACGAAAGAACGAAGGAACACACAGTCGCATAAAATTGACATTTCCCATAGTAAATATAAGATTTTTGGACGAAGGGACGCGACGAAGGAAGGAAGTGAAGTAGCGAAGTGTGAGTATGGGGCTTTACGACTTACAACCTAAACGAAGGTATCTTCTAATGAATGCTTATTAGGATTGGTAACGAAAAACACAACTATCTCTATACATATATGACAATGTTTGTTATTTTAGTAATAACAGAGTCAATATATCATGGCTTAATTAACTTAAACATAGATTTATTTAATATATATTCTTTTAGATTCTTTATAAAGATATTTGGGCGGTTCTTAGATGTCCAGTTAGTAGGCAAACTATTGAAAACACTAATAGACATACTTATTGCACTATTCAGAGCTTTATTGGTTCGTGCTGCACTTAAGTAGATATGCAGATATTATTAATGTTTCGAGTATTATGTTCATGCACTTCATGATTAAATTTTATTTGAATATTACATTTAGCCTGATTTTTTAGTTACAATGAGTTTACATTATTCTAGAATTAAAATTTGATTAATGTTCTGGATGTTAAGTGTTTCATATAAAGTCTCAGTATGAGTATATTAAATAAAGTTTTTAAGATCTTATTTTGAAATATTTCGATTTTATAAAAATTGTTCCTGTTACAAGTTCGCCATGCTGGTATTAGATATCTCAATATTGACAAAAAATACAAACAAACAAACAAACAACGCTTTATTGTGCAAAAAGCCAAAACAGCTTCATCGACAAAGCACTCACAAACAACAAAATCACAAAAAAATACAAACAACAAAAAATACACAATACAAATAATACAATTCAAAAAAATTTAAGTCTTTAAAATTACAAAAAGAATATACATGGACAATTTTAGAACAGTACGCAGTAAATAGATATAATTTTAAAGTTATAGAATATTAAATACTTGACCTTTGACCAGTGTGTGAGATGATCAAAATTTTAAAATACAAAATTGTTCATAATTAATAGGAACTAAAAACTAATTATATAATTATTTAGTTCCTATTAGTTCCTATTAATATAATTAATAGGAACTAATAGGAACTAAAAACACTGCACTATACTTGCATTTATATAATGCAACAATTAAGGTAATATTTTATTATTAATGTTTTCGAGATAACTTTTATTCTCCACCACTATACCCAAATATTTAATTTCATGTGCACTTTTGATATTCTTATTATTTATTTTCGAGTTTATTTTTATTTGAGTGTTACATATTTTTTATTTTTTTTTTGTTCAAATAGTAAATGTTTAGTTTTATCAGGATTTATTTTTAATTTATTATACAGGGTGAGCCAAATTGAATACTTTTAAAGGCAAACTATCTTTTCTAAAGGAGATAGACAAAAACTAATGATTGATTTTTTATATGGGACACCCCCTTTATATTTTTAATTCATTGAAAAGAACCTAAAATTACCTTTCCAAAAATATAGCATACACTTGATATTTTGCTCGATTCCCTTTCGAAATATAGAGTTTTTTAAATTTCGCCGCTTTTGACCGGCGCACAGTGCTTCGAACATATGGCTCTAGAGGACAAAAATCCAAAACTTCTCTTTTATTGTAAGCAATTTATTCAAACTAGGTTTATTTGACACAAATGATGAGTACTCTCATTGTACTAAATGATGATGTTCTTAGTCCCACGTTTATGAAAAAAAAATCTTATAAATAATATTGTGTTCCATCTATATAATATGTGTTCCATCTAAGCAAATAATAATTAATTTATAGTATGAAAACGGTGTAAGTATTAAATAAATCCCTGTGATAAAAAAGAATTGAAATAACATTAGAACATGATTCCTACAATATAAGTCTAATATAAAATAAAAATGTTTTTCTTTAATTAATTAAAGAAAAACATTTTTATTAAAGTAATATTTAATTAAAAAAAAACTTAAGATACTATAAATTTACTTTAGGACAACAAAATGCATAGATCGTAACTACTCTGATTCAGAAGAATCACTGCTGACAGAATCTTCCAAATTTATAGTATCCAAATCACAGGTAGACGATGTATCCTCACATATAAGATATTTCTGTACATCATTTTATAATATGTTACTTTTTCGCGTTGTTACTGTTCTTTTTGTTGGTATGAGGGGTTCAGATGTTAATAGTTACCTCTTTAATAGACCATATCCATATATTATTTTTTCCTTTTCTTGGGTATGTGGTTTTATAATAAACTGAAAGATGGAAACTTTTTTTATGCGACGTTTCGCTCCAACATAGTGGACTTTTTCAGGCACAAGTGGTGTCTCATTTGACTGGAGGGTTCATCAATATCTAATAAAGAACACATTTTTTGAAATACATATAATTTTGATTTCTTGTCCTTATGATCGAGCCAAGTATTAACCAGATCGGCATTGCTTATCAATTTTACTCCATCTGAAAAGTATTATAAAATAAAGTTCGTCGCAAGCAGACGTAGGTGAACTATACAAAAATTAAAAGTGTATGAATATGACAACAAAAATATTTAATAAATACGATATGTTTTGATGTTTTTTTTTAAATGCCTTTTTGAAGTTTGAAAACGTAAAATTTTTATACCCATTTAAGAATCATCTTAAAAAATAAATAAAAACTAAACAATCACGACCTTGTTTAGAAATAAATTTAAAGTACATACCTTGTTTAACAATATTCATAGTGGCTTTCAATTAAGTACGTACCGTTTAACTCCATAATATACAGAACTACTATGAATGTTATTCTTTTACTGATGAGATAATGATCGCGTAAATTTATTTTTAGTGAAAATATTTGCTAACAAAAACGCTGTTTATGAAAAATAATATACAGGATGGTTGAACATTGCTATAAGTATAAAATTATATATTCAGATATTAGTAAATTTTAACTTATTTTTTGATTTTTGTCCATGGGACGAAGCACTGTGCGGCGCCGGCGTAACGCAGAAAACCAATGGTCACTGGTAACTACAAGCATCAATTAAAACGAAAATAATATTTATATTTACAAGAAAAAATGAAGAACTTTTATAATAATTTAACCCATATTTAACAACAAAAGATTTAAATTATACAGGGTGGTCCGAACTGTATTCCGGAAACTTCGGCAGCATATTCTGCAGATAAAAATAAGTAAAAAAGTTCGTATAAATGTATGTCGTAAAATACTTAGTTTCGGAGATGGTGTAGAAGTTTCATTTTTATTTCGATTTTTTCTAAATAATTTCTAAAGTGACGTTAATATTTGGATGAAAATTTGTGTCTGGGAGTTTTGTGACACGAGAAATTTGATTTTGATGTCAAAATGACTCGTATTTGTAGGGGGCGCCACCTACATGCGTTTTGACTGTTTTGAACAGTAATAACTTTTCGTCCGTACCTGTATAAAACTACTGACTAAAAAAATATACATTTCCATGACTTTTTACATAAAAAATGTCTCTTGGTAAAAATCGCTACGAGCAACCGTTCTCAAGATATTTAAGATGGGAATAGTTAATACCATGTTATTATTAACAAAAAACAAACACACGTTTAATAGAGTTATTTGACTGAAATAATACATTTTTATTTTTTTAAATTAATCATAAATTTTTCTGCAAGAAAATGATGATTATACAGTTTCTGTTGAACTTTTGGCACAAAAAGATTTCAAATTTAAGATTTCAGTCCAATAACTTTTTTTTTTTCCACAATAAGGGGCCGTCCTCTGCCGGAAACACTGCGACCTGTGAGGCCTATTGTGTTTGTCCCCTTTCTATATCTGCACCCATTCTCCTATCTCTGTGCCCTGCACTAACTTATGCAGGTCCTTGATAGGATGGGAGCATAGTTCCTC
>NW_022146054.1:1486466-1494204 GCF_002938485.1 Sitophilus oryzae | reverse complement strand
TACCTGCAGTTTGAAATTTAGTAAATTCTGTACGTTATAAATTATTTAGTCATGGACTGTTTAATTTGCAGAAAAACTATTCACGAAAATGATAAGTTTTTTATTAAAAATCCTACTATACGAGACCTGAAAACTATCATAAATGCTGCGGAAAAAAAGACAAGATGATGATGCTGTGAATATTAAGCTAAAAAGATGATAATATCATCTTTTTGGTTTAATATATTAATTAATAATTTTTTTTATTTTTAAGTGATTTTATGTGGTTATACCTTCAAAAATTTTTTTTCGAGAAGGAAGCGACTTTTCTCAGTGATTTTACTCCACTAGAAGCTTTCCATGCTTATTATAATCTATGTGCGTTTTGATCAAGCATTTAAGTTCCTGTTTATAACCGTTAAATCTAAATATATGGCTTAAGTTGGCAGACGTGTAAAGACATTCATATACATTCTTTACATTTAACGCCTCTGCCAAAAACGACGTGCAACACGAAAATTCAATGTTGCCGCCTCTACACGCGAACAAAGAAAAACGATTCGCACCTTCCAAACAGAAATAAATCTAAATGTAACGTCAACTGACGGATACCTTGCTATGGCGGCACAACGAATGTTTTCAAACTCCCGTAAAAGAGGACGACATCCCGGGGACAGTTTTATACCCTCCGGTTTTTCTTGCAATTTATAGCGATAAAGTGGAAACGATTCTTCCTTGTTCCACTTTTTGTGGAAATTTTTTTGACTAAAGTTTTTTCGATGTTCGATTACTTGTATGAATATTGCATGATTTTTTTTTCTGGATGGCGGAAACTAAGGAACATTGGGATATATATACAGGGTGCTACAAATTCGAGGTACGAGTATTGATATCTCGTAAACCGTAATAGATACGAAGATGATTAAATTGGGGCAAGGTTGCACCTTAAGATATTCACCAAGATGTCATCAAAAAAGTTTTAAAAATTTCAAGGATTGCAGAGTTTTTTGGAGAAAAATAAGATTTTTTTGAAAATCAATTTAATTTTTTCCTGTCGTTACTTTTTAGAAAATCAAAAAACTAGTTATTGCACATTATCATCATCACTTTATTAGGGCTATCTGGTAGTATTTTTAGATTTTCAAATTAACTGATAATTTGTGAGATACAGAGGCCAATTTAATTTTTTTATATACGAACCTGCATTTTTTATTTGAGGTTTTGAAAGAACTCAGTCTCTCCAGTGCAATGATATGCCACACTATACTTTTTTTGTTTTGGGTACCTTAACAACAACAAAACTATTTAATCTATACTTATAAATACTATCTATACATATAAAATCCTTAAGTGACTGACATACTGATTAATCACGATCCAACTCAACCTCTCAACGTAAACTGCTCAAACCTCTCAACGTAAGAAGCTCAATTTTGGCATACAGGTTGTTTCTAGGGTGTAGAGGTTCGATAAGAAGGGATTTTTCGAAATTCCAGTTCCAAGAGGGTGAAACCACCCCTCAAATATTACAATATTTTTGATTTAAAAAACGATCAAGTTTCCGAAAAAACGCTTAAACACGTATATTTTATTTTGTTTTTTACATATTTTAAGATTTTTTATAAATGTATATAGGGTGTTTCGAAAAATCTGGTCATTGTTTAATCAGGATCCTGCTTAAAGCGCTTGACGTAAAAAGCTGATTTTTGGAAAACAGATTGACTTTAGGGTGTAGAGGTTCGATAAGAAGGGATTTTTCGAAACTCGAATTCTAAGGGGGTGAAGTGAAACCACCCCTCAAATATTAAAATATTTTTTATTTAAAAACCGGTGAGTTTTTCGGAAAAACTCCTAAACACGTATATTTTATTTTGTTGTTTTACATATTTTAAGATTTTTTATAAATTTATACAGGGTGTTTCATAAAATATGACCATTGAGTAATCACGATTCTGCTTAAACTCCTTGACGTTTAAAGCTGATTTTTGGCAAACGGATTGACTGTGGGGTGTAGAGGTTCGATAAGGTTCGATAAGTTTCTCGAATATCAAATTCCAACAGGGTGAAAAACGCCCTCAAATATTACAATATTTGTTATTTAAAAACAGTTAGTCTTTCGGAAACGCTTGACAAGCATAATTTATTTGTTTTTTTACATATTTTGAAATTTTTTAAAAAATCATACAGGGTGTTCCAAAAATTTGGGTAATTTCTTAACCACGATTCTGCTTGAACTGCTTGACGTAAAAAGCTTATTTTTGGCAAACGGATTTTTCGAAAGTCAAATTCCAACGAGATGAAACTACCCCTCAAATATTACCAAGTTATATAATAATATCGCCATATTGTTTTTTTATGCTGACATAAATTAATGTGAGAAAATGTTATCCAGTTTGTATGTTAATGGAAACTCTTGCTTTGCTTTATCATCACCATTAAAAATGATTAATTTTACGCGAACGAAGTCGCTGGTACACGCTAGTTATTATATAAAATAATTTTAAGTCCAACACTGGTTTTTTAAATTATTTAATCTGATTATATTCATCGCAACAATATTGATCAGCGCTAATTAACATTGAATAAGAAAAACCGAGCCAATCGAAAGATTCAAATAAATAATATCCAGGTCAGCAATTTAAAGATATTTTTAATTTTTTTATATTGTGAATTTGACATCTCAGTGTACTTATTTTATGTCTTAGGAAAGTATGTTCCTACTTCTTTTAGGTTTTAATAATCAACGAAATAATAATAGGCAAACAAAAGGTTTTATCAGAGTTAAAGTAATAAAAAAAACATCAATTTTTATCCATGATTATACTAATATTTAATTGTTGCATAATTAATTAATGTGTATTTTTTGTTTTAGGTAATGCCTTTATGCTATCTTAAGCACTAGAATGGTAAGTTTATAAAAGCACAATTCAAAAAAAGGATTTATACTAAATATATTAAAATTCGATATTTTGGAGTAATTATAACATTTACATTTTACTAATCCAGCGTTATTAATTTTTATAATAAAAAAAATCACAAAATTGTGTAATTTACAGTTTATTTCACAAATCACAAATAATAAGTCAAATCAAGTACATCTGCATTTATTAATTATTAATTAACCAATAGATTAAGTATTTAATTAACCAATTGAATTACCCAAATAATACAGGGTGAGTCTTAAATAAGTGCAGATATTTTAGGGATAATATATTTCGACTCCAGAAACACGTCTATGAGGTTTTTTTCGCGAAAAAAAAACATTTTGGAATTTTTAAAGTAAAATATCTCGGTTATTTCAGATTTATTTGAAAACCGGTAAAGAGAAAATATGTTTCTTTTATCGAGATTTACCATCCCTGAAAAAATTTGCGCTTATTTAAGACTCACTCTGTATAGCTGAAAACAGAACCTTGAAATTATATTTATTTTATGCATTAGGTGTTTATTTTGTAATTTTCTTTATCGCCACTATTTTGTTAAAAGTCACTCAGAATTATGAGAAAAATCAATTTTAACAATTGATTTACTTAAATCCTTTTCTTAGTTTTCAGTTTTCAGCTTTATATATAATTAATATAATTAAAATCATCATGCTAAAATCGTTTATGCTATACAGTATTGTAGAATTATTTTAAATAAATTAAACGAACAAAATTACCGACTTAGTTTTTACATCAAACCGACGATATATTATTAAACCCTCTGTATAAAATCACCACTATTTCTTGTAAAAGATAGGGGTTATTTTTTTCTGATGAAGGATTTCAATTTTATGTGTTTATGGTTATCATCTAATAATGTATCCATTAATACTAGGTTTAGAATTTTTTTTTAGAATTTAGAATGAGTGGGAGGGGGGTTAATCACTTCGACCTTACAGATCCATTGTGTCCCCCTTTCTTGAATCATAACTCATCATACAGTCCCAGGGCTTTGACAAAAGCCAGTATCTGGGAAGGTTTTATAGAGGGTAGTTCTCCATCTCCACATCAGTCGTACCAAAATTCATGGCACGAATGGTTGTCGTCTCTGGCGCACTCCAGTGATGAGGTGTACTGGTGTTTCCCCATCTTCCCCACAGAATCTGCATTCGCCGTTTCTTCTTAGTTTCAATCTACTGAGGTGTTCATTGAGGAGACAGTGTCCTGTTAAAACCCCGTGACAATCCGAAGATTGTTCTTACTCAGACCCAGGAAGATCTGTGATTTTTCTTGATCATAAGCCCTCAGAAACTTCTTCGAGTGCCTTAGACCATTGCAAGATTTCCATTCCAGGTTGCGGATGGAATCTTCCAAGTTCTTGAGTTCCGCCTTGAGTTGGTTACCACTTGGAAAGCAGAACGGTTCTGGTCCAGTTAGTGGAGTGTTTCGCCCTTTCCTAGCTAGATTATTTGCTTTTTTCATTGCCTTCTATCCCTTGGTGAGCAGGCACCCAGTGTAGAGGACTTTGTTTTTTTGCCTAATTTATTCAGCTTTCTATGCATTCTTTGACCAATTTCGAATTGATTGATACTGAGTTGATCGCCTTTAACGCTGCTTGACTATCAAATAAGATGACTATTTCTTGTTTCCGATAGTTCCTATCTAAGATAAGTTGTACGCATCTCTCGATAGCGTAGATTTCTGCCTGTAGGATACTAGGTAAGTGCCCATTGGTTCGGAGTAATTAGCTCGGCCCAAACACCTGATCCCTGTTCCCGCATTGGTTTTGGAAGCATCAGTATACCAAGTTATGGTATGGTCTTTTAACTGCTGGGCAAGCGTTCCACTCTTCCAATCCTTCTTATTGCTCAATACTACATTGACATGTTTGTCAAAGTTGTAATGTTCTGGCATATCGTCCACTGGGAGTTGCAGGAGTGGTATTTCCTTTTGAGGGTGTTCCAAGCCCCTGATCTGACAATTCTCCCAGTACTAATTCCGTTAGTGACCATTCTAATCATTGTCGCATTGGCATATCTACCAATGGCAATGTGCAGTGGTGTTAGATCTAGAATGACCTCCATTGCTGCTGTTGGACAGGTTCTCATGGCTCTGCGTGATGCAAACACATGCTAGTCTCTGGACTTTGCATAGGTTTAGCCTTGCTGTCCGTTGCTCTAGTTTTGTGTACCAGGCAACTGCTCCATAAGTAATCATGGGTCTTACTATCATGGTATACATCCAGCGCAAAATGTTAGGGGAGCAGCCCCATCTATTTCCGGGCCAGTCTTCTGCATATCATGAGAGCCTTTATGGCTTTGCTGGTAGTGTTCTTTAATATGCCTGTTCCACAGGAGTTTACTGTCCAGGGTTATTCCCAGGTATTTAGCTTCCTGTGTTGGCAGTATTTCCTTTCCATCTAGTTGGATTCTTTTCAAGTTTTTCAGACTTCGCCTTCTGGTGAATGGCACTATCGCGGTTTTGTCTGAGTTGATACTCAGCCCGACAGTCCTACACCATCTCTCAGTGATACGGAGTCCTCTTTGGATAATATCACACAAGGTGCCTTCATGTTTCCCCCGAGCGATCATGACTATGTCATCTGCATACCCAATGCAGTGTATTCCCGCTAGAGTTAATTCATCTAGTAGTTCATCCACCACCAAGCTCCACAGCAAAGGGGAGGTTACTCCACCTTGTGGAGTTCCTTGCGTTGTTTTAACAGCTACAGTTTTCATGCCCATCTGAGCCTCTGCTGTTCGTGTTGACAGCATTTCCCAAAACCAGCGAATAATAGTTCTGTTCACCCCTCTTGTTTCTAGAGATCGCCTGACCACCTTATGTGGTATATTGTCAAACGCCCCCGCAATATCCAAGAAATATAAAAAACAAAGAATACTAGGTTATCATATTTAATAACTAAATGTGTTCATTTTGATGAGCTAACTAATAGAATCCTACACTTAGCATTACTTAATCGATACAATGTTCAGTATATCGTCTTCGGCTATTTACTTAATTTAATTTTCTATTTGGTGGGTGTCAATAACGCAATGTTATTTACTCGCATTGAATTTATGGAGAAGTGTCTAGCCCTAGCAGTCAACTTTTAAGCTTGACCAATCAGGTTGGTTAGCGTGGTTATTTGAAGGGTGTTAATTCATTTGTGTTTGTCAAAAACTCTAACGTGATTGGTCGGGCTTAATAGTTGCCTGCTAGGGCTAGACACAAGTAATTTATGGCATAATGAGCGATAGCTATTTCAGTTCTTAAACTTGAGTAGCTTTAACAAGATCAACTACTATGAACCAATTTTGTATTTCTCTATTTGTGTTTCATATTAGGAAATAGATTGTAATATAAATAACTTCAGATGAGTAGAAGTTAAAAAGTTAAGTAACTTGACGTATACAGGATGGTCCGAACTGTATTCCGGAAACTTCGCCAGCATATTCTGCAGATAAAAATAAGTAAAAAAGTTCGTATAAATGTATGTCCTAAAATGCTTAGTTTCAGAGATACAGGGTGTAGAAATTTCATTTTTATTTCGATTTTTTGAAGTTCTGAAGTAACGTCAATATGTTGATGACAATTGGTGTCTAAGAGTTTTTGGACATGAGAAATTTTATTTTGATGTCAATATGACTCCTACTGGTAGAGGGCGCCATCTACATCTGTTTTAACTGTTTTGAAGCATAATAACTTTTTGTCTGTTCCTGTATAAAACTACCGAGGGAAAAATATACATCTCTGTGACTTTTTACGTAAAAAATCTTGTAAAAATCGCTAGAGCAACCGTTCTTAAGATATTTAAAATGGAAATAGTCAATACATGTCATTATTGACGAAAAATAAACACGTTGAGTAGATAGTTATTTCACTGATATAATAAATTTGGAAAATTTTTATTTTTTTTAAATTAATCATTAATTTTTCTGCAAAAAATGATAATAAAACAGTTTCTGTTGAACTTTTGACACAAAATCATTTCAAATTTGTGATCTCAGTCTAATAACTAGTTAGTCAACATGTTTAATTTATGTCAATGATGACAGGTATTGATCATTTCGATTCCAAATATCTCTATAACTAATACTCATAGCGATTTTTACCAAGAGACATTTTTTACCTAAAAAAGGTCGTAAATGTATATTTTTTTACTCAGTAGTTTTATACCGTTACGGACGAAAAGTTATTACTCTTCAAACCAGTTAAAATATATGTAGGTGGCGCCCTCTACTAGTAGGAGTCATACTGACATCAAAATCAAATTGCTCATGTCAAAAAACTCCCAGACACCAATTTTCATCAAAATATTGACGTTGCTGCAGAAATTATTTCGAAAAAATCGAAATAAAAATGTAACTTCTACACCCTGTATACGAACTTTTTTACTTATTTTTATCTGCAGAATAAGCTGCCGAAGTTTCCGGAATACAGTTCGGACCACCCTGTATATCTCAAATATGCCAATTTTGGACTTAACGAGTTCGCTTCGAGGGTACAAATATTTAATCTTATAGGTTATGCATTAAAATAGTTGATATTTAAATGAGTTCGCATTTGTTAATTGACGTAATAAATATTAACAAAAATTATTTAATTTTAATTAGTGGTAAATAGTGTATGATGATAATACTCCAGTAATTTCATTTCCTATATTTGACAGTTTATATATTATTATTTGTATAAAGAGAATCGTAGCCTTTTAAAATCTAGTGGTATGAAAACTAAAAACTTGTGACATTTTGGTACAGCAGCAAGACCAATCAACTACATTTATTTATAATTTTTCAAGTTTCTAGCCTATAATTTTTATCTGTATAATATTTCAT